>NW_016825472.1:38411-50340 GCF_001698545.2 Rhinopithecus bieti | reverse complement strand
TTTTTTTTTTTTTTTTTTTTTTTCTGCCACTGTGCCCACTCATTACTGAGACAAGCCAGGGCTGCTTCTCTTTCAGGAAGCATCATTTTTTCCAATTAGCCTTTGATTGGAAACAGTACCATTGCAGCTGGATTGCTTTTAATGCCTGCTGGTGATGGGCTGCCTGGTCATATGGAAAGAGTACTGGCCCCTGGAAGCCCATCTCTGCCTCTGACCAAGGGTCTGAATGTGAGAAACTTCCTTTCCTTCCCTGGGTCTCAGTTTACTCTTTTTATGAACAATGAGGAACTTGAACTTAGTGTTTTGCTATTTTAAAGTGTGGTCCACAGACCAGGGGCATGAAGCACCAGTGGGCAGCTTGTTAAAAACACAGAGTCTGGGCCCCACACCAAATCTCCAAATCAGACTCTGCATTTTGGCAAGATCCCCAGGTGATTCTATCCACAACAAAGTTTGGAAAGCTCTGTAAGCTTCGCAGATGAAAGATTCACTGAGGCTCTTGTTAAATATGCAGCTTCCCAGGCCACTGTCCTGGAGACTCTAATGAAGTGGAACTGGGATGGGGTCCCTGAAGTTGCATGTGTAACAAGTACCTGAAGTGACTCACATCCCCAGAGAACTTTGTGAAACGTTAGGTAAGTGATTGATAAAGGTCCTTCCACCTTTGACATTCTGCAATTCTATATGCACTTGTTCATTACAAAGGATAGTAAATAGTGATACCTAATTCAGAATTCTGGGACTTACCCCTCTCTCCATCAGGGTAAATATTTTTTAAATCATCCAGGGCTGTGCCAGTGGGGAAAAGGAAGAGGGATTACAACAAATCAAGCCAAGTCTTCTTGACTGGAGAGAATCAGCACCTCTGGGATTCAAAGAGAAATTAAATTATCTACTTAGTCCAGCCTCTCTCTCTCTGAAGCATTCAAGCTTGATATAATCAGACGATCTGAAAGACCTTCTTGGGTATCGAAAAGGGGATATTAGAAATGGAGGGTGCAACACCTGCCCCACACTGGCAATGGAATCCAGGAGAGGGGTTCCAAACAAGTTGACAAGGAAATCTGGAGAAAGCCTCTCCCTGAAAGGAATCCTATTTTCCAAGCCCTCAGTGTGGATGCGTGGCCTGAAAAGGGGTGTTTTCTGATTTGTGAGTGTATTTATATAAATTATATATATAGTTATATGCTTAACAAATCACCTTTATTTGGAAAAGAAAAAAAAATTACATAATTTACATAAGATCAGGACTACCCTGGAAAGTTCAGGATAGAAAGTTGCCAGTTTTCGCCATGTTTGGGTTTGTTTTCTTATAAATATGCCGTAAGTTCCATTGCTGGTAGGTTTATGGCAACATCTGAGATTTAGACAGGTGGAGAGAATGTGGAAGGGCATTCAGAGGGTATTTTTCTAGGCAGGGAAAGAAGGGTAGGCTCTGTCAGCAAGAGTGAAGTGTGAATGAGCATTGCATAGCGACAGCTGAAGTCAGGGGAGGAGGTGCATGAGAAGCTACTGGGCTGTCCAGAGCAGAGGCCCAGGTCTGGGAACAGGGGACACTCAGGCCGAGTTGCTCAAGTCAGGGCTTTCTCTTCTTCCCATTTCCTCCCTACATCCAAACTGTACATCAGATTCTGACAATTCTATATGGACAACTTTTCACTCTTATTCCTCCTCTCTACCACCACTGCTCTGGCCTTAATTCAGAATCTGCTTTTGTCTCTATCTGGACAGCTTGCAACAGCTGTGAAGACCCTTTCCAGAGTGTCTTTACTGGTACAAATTTCTTCTCAAGCTTGAAAAGGCTGTCTTTCTCTACAGAAACTAAGTATATAGAGACCTTGCTGAAATAAACAAACTCTTGCATCTTTTTTTTCTCTTGGGAGAGATGCAAACTCTAACCCAAATGGCCAAAGAGATCATATATGCTGCTTAAATTCTCACTGAGTCCTCACTGAAAAGGAAGTGGAATTCACAAGAGCAGGGGGTTATCAAACTAGAGAGGGTCTCAGATGCCTCATGGAGAGCTTGCCAACATGAGAATTGCTGAACCCCACCCGCAGAGTTTCTGATCCAGTATATGTGGGTGGGGCAGTGGTGTGTGTGGTCAAGGATATGCATTTCTGACAAGTTCCTAGGTGGGGCTAAAGCACTGCTCACACTGTGTGGACCATGGGAGGACAAAGGAAGGGGCTGAGGAAGGGAAGAGGCAAAGTTGAGGGAAGAGAAAAGGAAGATGGAGAGAGAACTGAATGCTTTCAGGAGGAACTTCCTTCAAATACCAAACACCTTTTTTCTTTTTTATTTTATTGTNGAGTGAGAACATGCGGTCAAGCACCTTTTTTCTTATAACTCAACCCCTAGTGGTTTCTCCATTTCCCCATTTCTTTTAGTATAAACCAGTGCTTGCTAAACTTATTAACCTCACAGATTATGAGAATTAAAAGAAGAAAACAAAGAAATATAGATTTTATTTGAGGCCCCTCCTAGGATTAGTCACTTTAAATTTTGCCTAGTTAGGACATTCAAAAACAAATACATACCTATCTTCTACCATGACCAAAACTTCATATAAGGAAGGACATTTTTAATAACCAAAAGTAAAATGTTATGATCTCAAAACTAAAGATAGTTATTTAAATGAAGTACATTTACTTCTATGAAAAAAGCATACTACATTGTCCTTAGTTTTCTCTTTATACCACAGCCTGGTGAAAACTTTATTACAGACTACCATTGGCTGCTGTACCAGCATTTGGGAACCACTGATCTAAACCACCCAAATTGTAATTCTCAGACTACTGCACCTGTGTTTTCCTGCCAGAACCATGTGTATTGGCTCTGTAACTTTGCCACCTCAGGTCATCATCAGTTCTCAGAGAGACTCTTGCTTTTTGGGACACCTTTCATGCTATTGCCTCTATTTAGATTGCTCACTGCCCACCTGAAAGCTCTTAATCTGTTTTCAAATGCTGCCAGCTCCATGAAGTTTTTCTGAACCTCATGATCCTGGAGCAATCATTATTCTATCACTGGTGTTCCCACAGCACTTGCTCCTTTGCACTGGACTCATTTATTTACAGGTCTGTCTTCACTAGGCTAGAACTCCTGGAGGCCTAGGTCCAAAGACTAGCAATTGGCAGGGTACCTAGAACATAGTGCTGTAGAGATGTCTTAATGAAAACCATGAAGAGGAGTTGGACTTGGTTTAATGATCAGAGAAATGAGACAATCACAATGATTTTTATTGTAGTAAAAAACATTAAATTTACCATCTTCACCATTTTTAAGTGTACAATTCAGTTGTGTCAAGTATATTCACATTGTTGTGCGACAGATCTCTAGAACTTTTCCATCCTGCAACACTAAAACTCTATACTCACTAAATACTACTTCTCCCTTTACCCTCCCCAAGCTCTTGGTAACCACCTTTCTACTTTCTGCTTTTATGATTTTCACTATATTAGTTACTTCATATGAGCAGAATCTTATGATATTTGTCCTTTTGTGACCAAAATGATCTTCTAGAAAGATTTTACTTGCAGGGGACTTCAGGATAGACCAAGGTGGACGAAAAGGACATCATGAGTAATCAGGGACAAGGAGAACCTGATGGTAGTGGGGATAAATCTGTCAGCAAGAGGCCTAGCTAATCTGATTGTTGTATCCAACTTTTCTTTGGATTAGAAACACCAAGAAGTCCCATTTCCATCTACTTTCTTTGTCTCCACCAGAGTAATGGCCATGGAGCCAGTTGGTAAAATACTGCTTAGATGAAGAATCCATAATCATCTTGGTTCTTGGGAGTGCCTAGGGGAAGCTGACATCATTGCTTCTCTGAACACAGGTCAGCTGAGAGCTGCAGAGTTGGCCCTCACATAATTGTGATGTTGCTCAAACTGTTTCCTAGAATCTCAGCCTCTTGTGTTTGTTTGGTTTTTTGTTTGTTTGTTTTGAGATGGAGTCTCACTCTGTCACTCAGGCTGGTGTGCAGTGGCACTGACTCAGCTCACTGCAACCTCTGCCTCCTGGGTTCAAGTGATTCTCCTGCTTCAGCCTTCCGAGTAGCTGAGACTACAGGTGTGCACCACCACACCCAGCTAATTTTTGTATTTTTAGTAGAGATGGGGTTTCGCCATGATGGCCAGGCTGGTCTCAAACTCCTGACATCAGATGATCTGCTTGCCTTGGCCTCCCAAAGTGCTGGGATTACAGGTGTGAGCCACCGCACCCAGCCTCAGCCTCCTGTTTTTTATGTCCTTTTCTCCTTCCCTCTCTGTCAACCTCTTCCCAAGCCCAGTGCTTTGTGTTCTTTATCTCATTAAAACCTGATCTGAGAAACAACAGTCATTTATGTCTGAGGGTAAATAAGATAGTTATGTGTTTCTTCTCGCAGAGAGTAACTGCACCATCAGCCTATTGAAGAAGAATAGTCACACTGTTAAAGAAATTGCAAGCAACAGGTAGAGGTATTTTGGAAGACATGGAGTCTTTCTTGGGCCTCTGAAAACATGGTACTAGAAGTCACCACCTGATGACACAGGCTGACATTGGCCAAAGCATCTTATGCATAAAAGGAGGTCACTTTATTCCTGCTCAACTCTAGAGGGAGATCTGAGATCTTATTTTTTGTAAATGTGCTGTACCGATAATTATGGTGTTTCTACCATACATTAACTGTCAGCTTCCTCATGTATAAAATTAAGAGGTTGGACAAAATAATGTCTAAGCTTCCTGCCAGCTTGGACATTTTGTGGTTATATGATTATTGGTTCAATGTTTTTTGTTTTGTTTTGTTTTTTTAAAAAAGAATGTCAGCCAGAAATATTGAAATCAAATTTTATTTTTGGAAAATGACATTACACACATCTTGCAAATGTACACAGAAATGAGAATGCGATGAAGAACAGAGCTTGAGAGCCAAAATGATTGCAAGAGCAGCTCTTTGGCTGCCCGGTATTGAATGCTGCGAATCTTCAGCACTCACAGTTCACAGCACCTTACACACATGGCGAACTTCTCTAGACAACCTTGAAGTCCTCTGACCCAAGAAAGCCCTCACTGAATTGCGGACGGGGTAGGGGAAGAGGGATGTTGCAGGCACAGGAGATGAAAAGGGTCTGCTCCAGCTGATTTATGGGGGCCTCACCAAACCTACCAGTCCAAGTGGGGTCAGCAAACCAAAAAGGAGAATGCCTCTTGAAATACTGCTTTTGAATCACAATCTCAGAGTAGATTAAGTATTGCCTGGGACACTGATAGTAATGCATTTGAACTCATGCCCTTGTTTTTTTTTCTGGCTATAACTATTCTAAATAGGTGGCTACAATTCTTAAATATCTATTGTATTTCTCTCATTTTTTTCTTTTTTTTCAAATAATTATTGGTCATTGGTCAAGCAGAGTCTTCTGAGGTCTCTAAGTACCTCAAAACAGCTGCAGGGATAAGAGACATCACTACCTACTGTCTTTGGATTACGTGTGATTCTGAAAACTGTTCAATCCTGAAATGTAATCAAATGGCCAAATACAACCCCAATTTACCACTGATTTTTACGTAAAGTTGAGTCTTTGATCACAATGCCACTCCTTAAGAAATGATCAATAACTACTGAGAGATGGTTGAGAAATGCCTTTTCCCCACATTTTGATTTGTTTGTTGTTTGCTGACTTTACTTGGCTAGAATTATTGGGCCTCAAATCAGATATTTACAACTGTAAGACACCTGGGAGCAGGGAAAAGGAGAGGGCAAGGGGGGTGGGAAAAAGGACTACAAAGAAGAATATATTATTTTCAGAGGTTAAAATGAGTTATTTAAGAAATGTGATGTACAATACCATGCATTTACTCTCCAAAGCTAGTCACTAGCAAGCTAACACCTCTAACACTACAACCACCAATTACAGCTGTTTTGCTACAGTTACTCAATTCTAACTACAGCTATAGGGCAGAAAGGGTGGGCTGTTTCCATTTTAAACTTTCTCCCTTTGAAAATGGCCATAAAAGCATTTTCTGTACAAGTTTAATGGCACAAAAAGGTGATCAAAAACATTTTAAAGAACTTACCACACATGGGAAATGCAAAATTCAATCAAAACATGCATTAGTTGTATACAAGTCATAAGGGATCATTGGCTTCAAGCTGCAATATATTACAGGACCATACATTGGAGACATTTTGGCATAACCTCTTACTTGTTCAAACCCCTTTCAGATAACTTATAAAGAAAAGTCATTGTGAATTTTGGCATTCCATATGGTATTGCAAAGCAGTGACATTTCCAAGGGCTTTGCACTCTGTTTAATAAATTAACACCTACAAGCTGGCTTCTTTAGGTCCACTAATTTCTCTTATATGGACTGTCTATTCAGTATCATGAACAGTTGGTGTCAAGAGTAAATGTTTAGGTGACTCTAGTAATAGAAGGAAAAAATACATTTCAATTAAGCGAATGTCTCTTTTTATAGTATAGATGTGTTAAATAATCTTTTCATTTAAATCAACTCCAATTNTCATTGTGAATTTTGGCATTCCATATGGTATTGCAAAGCAGTGACATTTCCAAGGGCTTTGCACTCTGTTTAATAAATTAACACCTACAAGCTGGCTTCTTTAGGTCCACTAATTTCTCTTATATGGACTGTCTATTCAGTATCATGAACAGTTGGTGTCAAGAGTAAATGTTTAGGTGACTCTAGTAATAGAAGGAAAAAATACATTTCAATTAAGCGAATGTCTCTTTTTATAGTATAGATGTGTTAAATAATCTTTTCATTTAAATCAACTCCAATTGCCTACCAGTTTAGTTAAAACAACTCAACAGCAAGCCCCAAACAAGATTATTTATAGAGAGTTTAAAGTGTAATGGTAAAACTTTAAGCAATTACTCCCCCACCCCCATCTAGCCGAAACAAATGACAGGAGAAATTACCTGTGGTCCCTCATTATATTATATTGCAGCTTTAAAAATCATGGGCAAATCAAACAAAATCAATTATTAGTATTTAGCTGATATAAATCCATGGCTGGATTTTTTCTCTTCAGCTGATTATGTCTCTGAGCACGCTTCACTGCTCCACAAAATGGCAGACAAAAAGGAAACACAAAGTATTCTGTACAGCGCTTGGAAGGCAAAGACCTAAAGATACATGAGCTATAAGGAAACTGCTTGTAAAGATCTGTGGAGAGGGATTAAGAATGAAAATGGAGAAGAAGAAAGGGCCAGGATCAGGTTGATTCCCACCAACATACTTCTGATTGGACTGGGGTAGGACCAGGGCTGATTGAATCCGGAAATAATTTATCATCAGTCCCAAGGCAAAATCACAGGCTAAGAAGAGGCACATGCCCAATGTCTCGACAGGGAGGAAGGAAAAAGTACAAATAAATATAATAAGGGGAGAGAGGGAATTGCACAGGACAAAGGATGGATGTTTGTATTGTGGAAAGAGAGAATGATAACAGAGTATAAACTGAGAATAGAGGAAACCAGACAGAGGAAGAAAAGTTAAAGAGACACACAAGAGGTAGAGTGGCAAAAAGCCATTGACTCCTTCAGGTTATTGAAAACTAGTAATGAGAAAGGCTAATGCCTTCAAGTCTTTGCCTTACTTACAAGGTGACTTCTGTTGTGCCATCTGACCTCTCCCAACTAACCTGCCCTTCTGATCAGGAGCGGAAAGATGCCTTAATTCCCAACTGGAATTCTGTACTCCCCTAGTCTCAGGCAACCAAGGTAAGAAAAAAATCACCTCTGATTCCAGAAGATGTTGAAGCCAATAAACCAAGTGATAAAAAATTAGTCTTGTTGGCTGGGCATGGTGGCTTATGCCTGTAATCCCAGCACTTTCAGAGGCCAAGGTGGGCAGATAATTTGAGGCCAGGAGTTCAAGACCAGTCTGGCCAACATGGTGAAACCCCATCTCTACAAAAAAAAAAAAAAAAAAAAAAAAAAAGCCAGATTTGGTGGCATGTGCCTGTAATCCCAGCTACTCGGGAGACTGAGGCAGGAGAATTACTTCAACCTGGGAGGTGAAGGGTGAAGATTGCAGCGAGACAAAATTGTGCCACTGCACTCCAGCCTAGGTGACAGAGGGAGACTCTGTCAAAAAAAAAAAAAAATGTTAGTCTTGTCAAATGATAGCCAATGTCACTCTAGCTAAGCCAAAGTGGGAGGTCTGCATAGATCCTTAACAAGGGAACAAGGCAGAAAGCAACACTAAGAGGCTGGGTGTAAAGACCATACTAGACTTTTGGAGATGAAAACAAATTCTGGGGACCAGGCTTTAGGAGAAAGGGAGGGAAGGCACCTTTTCCTGAAGGGATAGATGGGGCAACATTCTCATGCTCCACCCCAGATGAACTCCAAAACACTTATTGTTCCCTTGGGAGACCAGTCTGGGACTTAAAGTCAAAGCCCTTGATTCAGTGAAGGCAATACATGAGTAAGGCCTGGAAATGGATCCAAGTGGCCCTATGTGGCCAAGGACAGGTTCCAATCACCTTTTAAAGAAAACAATGCCCTTTATTTCCATAGCAAACTGGACCACCATAAAAGAAGTTGTTCAAACCACACTGTCCCAGTATTTCTATCTGGGGAAGTCTCTTGGCACAGATGTTTCTGAGGTGGGTTGATCTTTGGGAACATTCCCATGAGTGTCCTGGAGCTCATTTTGGGGATATAGGCATCCTGTTCTCCTGTCCTAGGGATATGGATTTTTAAAAAATAAAAGTCATTTAGAATCAAATGTGCAGGGTGATTGGGAGCATCTGTACCCAGAGTATTGAAGGGATTAGGAACACAGACAAAATTTTGTTCAAGGTAAGCACCGATCACTGGTCTAGGACTTGGACTAGATGATTCAAAGAAGAATCTCAGGGTTCCTTGCCTTCTTCAAATAGCTACACATCCACTTTCAGCTTCCTTGGTTACTTGTGACTGGGGAGGAGAAGGAGGAAGGAAAGAGAAGTACCTGAGGAGTGGGATAAGCCCAGAAGGAGGACTCTTAGAACTGCACTAATAAATACCCCCTTAATCCCCAGGAAGAGCCTTGCGGCAAGGAAAACCACATGTTTTTTACCCTTTTGCCCTGGTTTCTGCTGTGGAAGGCCACAGGAGCAGTGTACACAAGAAGATGGGAAGAGTGTATAGAGTACACAGCTTGCTATTTTGGTGCAAACACAGGAGGCAATATTTAACATCAACCAGGGTACATTTTTGTCACAAAGCCCCTTGCTTATACCTGGAAATTGTCCTCATCAGATCAGGATGGCTTTGGGGACATTGTGGATGAGGGCAACCACAGCAAGACCAGGTTATTTTCTCTAGCTTGTCTCACTCCCATATTCTAAAAGAAATCATTGCCAGTGAATGGTAGCCACACTAGTTTTTTAAAATGTTGAAAAGCCATCTCAGAAAGTTAGGATGAACAAAGCTATTGTTCTACTCTTTCTCTACTCTGGAAACAAGAAACATTTCCCTCAGCCTGGAAAGACCAACCATTATGAGATGACACAAGGTGAACTGACAGTGAAAATCAGTCTTCCCCCATGCCATTTGGGCAAGGCAAGCATTCAGGGGGGCCTATTCAGAGGGCTCCTCAAGATGGAGCAGTGATCTCCTGAATCAGATGGACAAGGCCAGGGACCCCATTGCTCCTATTGGCCCTCAATGCCTCACTCTCTTCGAGGACATCTGCAACCCATGTGGATAGGAACCATGTGAATGCAGGGAAAAGGGGTTGTATTAGGTTGCTGGGTGGATTTCCCACTGACATCAGGGCAGCAGCATGTGGCTCCAAGATGCAACATGACCCTGGGAAATAACTCTCAGGGGCCTAGTGGAAGGCAATAGTGCTTAGGGGGAAAAGGCCCTAGAATAAGAGCCAGGAGGTGTGGGTTCTAATGCCAATCCTGCCCCAGCCAGCTGTGTGACCTTGGGGAAATTACTTTACCTCTGTGTCTCGGTTTCCTGGCCTGAAGAATGAGAAATTTGGAGTAGAGGAGTAGATGATGTGATCTTAAGGTTCCTTCCAGCTAGAAAACACTATGATTCAATCTAGGCTAATACTAAAGTCCATAAGGACACAAAGCAGTCATGCTAATGGCTATCCTTTCCAAAAACAGTGAAGAGAAAAGGAACTTTTCTCTCAAATTACCCCTAGTTAACACTACTTATGAAGTTAGTTGTTCAGCCCAGCCCCAATATATACATTTTCCCCTTCTTTGTCCCTATTTCTATTTCTGTAGGGAAGAAAAATCAGGAGGTAGGAACAAGCAAGAGATGGATTGTATGTGTGTATGTGTGTGTGTGTGTGTGTATAAAAGGGAGGGAGAAGTATAGGGAGTGGTGGCAAATGCTTGCTGACTTGATGTTTGCTGACTGTGCAGAAATTAACACAATGGAACTTGAGTGGTAAAATTGGATTGGGTAAAATTGGGAGTGAATGATGGGGTGGAGGAGCTCAGTTACAGACACACAAAAAAATCTGCCTTGAAAGTGGGCCAATTTAAAATGCAATTAATTATTGGAGACGAATTTTGGACTATGCCAAGCCCCATCCCTTGCCCCCTCCAAAATGGCCATAAAGAAACATTTCCTTACACTCAATTAAAAGTAAGATGGAAAATGTACTACTGTTATTGAAGATTGTTGGTTCAAAGGTTATCCTAAAGAAAATATGTCTATTTAGTATTTTCTAGTAGTACATATACTGCAATCAAAGAAATGCTCAGAGAGCTAGTGTGAGGCCCAAGCATAAGGAAATCTGGATTCTTCCTCTGGTCCTGCTCTTTACCAGCCTCCATTTCCTCATCTTAAAATAAAGGTGTTGGACTAAATGAGACCTAAAGTGAGACTATGGGTGGAGTCATTGGGGGGCTCTGGCCTGAAGTTTAAAATCAGGCCTCCCACCATTCTTTATGCCCACACCCCCTAATCCAAGTATCACTTTTTCCCAATTAACTACAAAATGTTCTGGGAGGCACTAAGAAAACCCTGAGCTTCTAGAAAGAAATAGGGACTGAGTAAAATGAATTTATTAATGGTTTTGAATCGGTCTACAAATAAAGGAGGGGGCAAAAAGAGATCCTCATCATTTGGGGTTCTTCAATGACCAGTTTCACCAGAAACCAGTAGTATCATCATCTCACTTCTCCTGAACCAAAAATGTTTCTGGTAGCTACAGACATCTGAAACTTGTCTAGGAGCATCTGAGCTACCCCTACCACCACTAGGTTCCCCCTACACAGTGCACATCAGCAGTGCCACCAAGTTGCCACCAATCCATTACAGGGGTGTCCTGTAGTATTTCCTAATTTTGAAGCAGCTGCAGATGCACACATATACACACATGTACCACCCCCTCCCACCACCACCACACACAAACACACAGAAAGCTCATTCCATTTAGAGTGGAGGAACAACTGCAAACCATTCAGTAGCCAAACAGCAGCTTGGCTTTGAATGCTGTGCCTTTCAAAATATCTGCACAATTACAAAGAAATAAGGAAATCTTCATATCTGCTAAAAGCAAACACAGAATTGGCATGCATGACCTTCACTTAAATTTAGTTGTCTTTGCCATTATGGGCTACAATTACAGAAAAAAAAAACCAGTATTATAAACCTGTATCTCAAAAGACTGAAAACTATTTCAAATGATCAGTCCTTAGTAAAGAGAAATCCTTTCTAATGTTAAAGACAAGTGAAAGATTTCTGTGTCTTCAGTATGAAATATTAGGATTATAGATAAAAAGAGTTGCTTAAAATATGCTGTAACATTTCATTTAAAATATAATTAGAATGTCTGGTCCACATTGAAATTATTAATGCAAGCATAACTGCTAAAAAGCTATCAAAAAACTGATTCTATTGAATTGGCCTCTGCTATTCATTTTGTTTTCTCCTGGAGGTTACTGTTTGGCAGTGAC
>NW_016825472.1:24727-38028 GCF_001698545.2 Rhinopithecus bieti | reverse complement strand
AGTTTATAAAAAAGGAGCCCGAAGAGTTTGCTCCTGAAATACAGACATGAGTTTTTATAAAAAGGATATTGATTTCTTGCTATAAAAAGAGACTGAAAGGTGTCAGACCTGAAAACAAATTCTCACAGTGTTTTCAGTGTTGGCTGTTAACAAGGCATTCAATAGAACAGAGATAGATGGATACCATACAGTTCATGTAATCATGTGGTATGTTAGACAGCCTCCTAGAGGAATCAGGTATATGAAGTCCCTTACTCCAAACTCTTATCAATTGCTTATTGATTCCAAATTGCCTCAGGGGAGAGATTGACCAGGAATTCACTGTGCTTTATAAACTCTTCCAAAATGTCTGCAGTATTTTCCAATTCTGCCTATTCTCTTAGCTAACCCAGCACCAGGATCCTAAGCATCTGGTGTCACAATTATAAGTTGCTAGTTATTTCTCCCCATTGACAGCCAGAATTGGTGCTGGACAACAAACCCGGGCCTCAATCAGGAGTGAAGAGTGAGGCTGGGGAGTTGCCTTGCTGTCCTTCCAGGGTCATTCACCATTCTTGAGATCCAGAGAAAAGGGGCACTTGTGTTTTGACAAAGTCATTCTTGGATCTGCCAATGAGTTTTTTTCCCCACACAAACATGTTAAGTGCTGTATATGTAAACAGCCCTCTACAGAAGGAAGACTGTATGGGCAAAATGAGACAGGGCAAAAATAACGCAGGCACCTAAGCTTTCCATTGAAAGGTCATGGACTAGCACATTTTGTATCCCTGGAAGGTTGCCCCAAAGGATGGTTATCAATCTATCTCTCATAATTGGTAACTGTGGATCAGTGGCCCAGAGGAGAAATCACAGGAAAATAAACCCAACATATAGGAGTGTTTTTTTCAAAATAACAACAACAACAAAATAAAAACTTGAAAGCACCAATAGCCCTGTTGGACACTTGAGCAGAAGTACCCTACTACAATGATAGGTTTGGAGTTGTACTCTGGACTCTGAGCACTCTCCCCTCCTTTACATGGAATCGCCAAGCGAGTCCGAGTCATCCAAGGACAGAGGCAGGTACAGGTCCTATAAGAAGAGAAGAGACAAAGTTAATTCTCTTTTTCTTGATATCTTGAGCTCTGGAATGGCTGTTTTGTTTTTATTAATACTTTCTTTAATTTTTACAACGTAATAGTTATAGATTCACAGGAAGTTGAAAAAATGTACAGGGAGGTACCCTTGTACCAATGTACCCTTCAATCAATTTTCCCTAATGGTACCATTTTGCAGTTTAACATGCAATCATTTGTGTGTGGGGTGTGTATGTATGTGTGTATATAGTACTATGCAATTTTATCATGTGTGTATATTTGTGTGACCATCGCCACAGTCAAGATACAGAACTGTACCTTCAACACAAGGCTCCCTTGTGCTACCCCATTAGAGCTCCATCCAATCCTCCCCTCTTCCCTGAGCCCTGGCAACAAATAATCTGTTTCCTGTCTCTGTAATTTTGGAATTTCAAGAATATTATATGAATGAAACCATACAGTATATAACCATTTGGGATTGGCCATTTACATTCAGCATAATTCCTCGGAGACTCGTGTAAGCCATTGTATGTATCGATAATTTGCTCCTTTATATTGCTGAGTAGTATTCTATGGTGTAGATGTACCACAGTTTGTTTAGCCATTCACCTGCTGAAGCACACGTTGAATGATTCAAGTTTTGGGCTATTGCAAATAAAGCTGCTGTAAACATTCCTGTACTGTACATGTTTTTGTGTGATCATACAGTTTCATTTCTCTGGGACAGACACCCAGGACTAAAATTGCTGAGTCATATGGTAATTCCATTTTCAGTTTTGTAAGGAATGCCATATTGCTTTCCAGTGTGGCTATACCATTTACAGTCTCACCTCCTGCCAGCAAAGTATTACTAGTTCAGTTTCTCCACATTCTCTCCAGTATTTGACGTTTTTACCATTTTTCATTTTAGCCATTCTTGTGGATTTGTATTGACATCACATTGTGGTTATAATTTGCATTACCCTGATGGCTAATGATGTTTAACATCCTTTCATGTGCTTAGTTTTCATCTATATTTCTTCCTCAATTAAATGTTTCTTCATGGTTTTATTCATTTCTGAATTAGATTTTTTCTTACTGCTAAGTTTTAACAGTTATTTTATATTCTCCAAGTAAGCCTTTAATTAGATATTGGGTTGCAAATATTTTCTCCCAGTCTATATCTTGTCTTTTTACACCTTCACACCTTTTGCATGGTCTTTGGCAGAGCAAACATTTTAATTTTGGAGGTCAAATTTACCCAATTTATCAGTTTTATTTTATGGATTTTACTTTTGTTGTCAAGTCTAAGAATTCTTTGCTTATAATCCATTTTAATTTTGCGTATGATACGAGGTTTAGGTCAAGAAACTTTTTTTTTCTTTTTTCTTTTTTTCTTTTTGACAGAGTCCCTCTCTGTCACCCAGGATGGAGTGCAGTGGTGTGATCTCCACTCACTGCAACCTCTGCCGCCTGGGCTCAAGCGATTCTCCTACCTCAGCCTCCCGAGTAGCTGGGATTACAGGCACCCACCACCATGCCCGGTTAATTTGTGTATTTTTAGTATTTTCACCATGTTGGCCAGGCTGGTTTCGAACTCTTGACCTCAAGTGATCCTCCACTTCGGCCTCTGAAAATGCTGGGATTACAGACATGATCCACTGCACCCGGCCATGACACTTTTTTTTGCCTATGAATATTCAACTGCTCCAGCAGCATTATTGAAGAGACTGTCTTTCCTCCATTGACTGACATTTGCACCCCTGTCAAAATCAGTTGTGAATATATATGTAGTTTCATTTCAATCTTCCAGAGAACTTTCAGGACCTGAATAAATGATAGCTGGGAAAATGTACCACATTTACCTACTTCCAACTTATTTTCTGATGCTTCCAGGAGTTGGGATTCCTGGCTGCAATACTGCCCCAAGCCTTAGGTCTGTCTTGAGGAGATGGAGGGCCAGAGATGACATGGCACTGACTTTTTCCCATTCTCCAAGGGCTTTATTTGAAGATCCTTGTGATTCCTCTTGGACTCCATCCATGGTATAAATCACTGGTTTTTAACTCTGTCCCTCTCTCTCTCTCTTCTTTCCTCCCTCTCTCTCCCTTTAAATCCTCTATTCAAATGAAATATTGCTTGGAAGCCCAATACATGGAACAGGTAAAAGTGTAGTTGTTCTAGTTGTACCAGAGGTGTGGGAGGCAAAATCTCACCCAGTTCTGTCTTTCTCACCTTCCCCAAATGGAACACAATTTGAAAACCACATTTTTTCATACATGCTGTCGGGAAGATACCAAAGAAAACTGGAAAATATAGAATCAATTTTGTGGCACCCCCACCCCCACCGCCTTGCCACTGCTTTTGTATCATAAGGACAAGAACTTCAGTAGAGGATTGTTCAAGAAAATTGGAGAACACAGTTTCTCCTTGAGGTAGAGAAAAGAGTGGAAATGAGGAAGAGAGACAAGAGTGGGGAGGAGAAGGACTTATTTATGTAACATTGAGAATTTATCTAACATTGAAAATGCTTTTTGCTGAGAAAGAAGTGACAGGAAAACTTGTAGGCACTTTATAATGGAAAGAGGAGTAAAGCATATTCAGAAACCCAAGGTTTAACCCTGGCCAATTAATGCTATGACATTGAACAAATCTTTGAACATTGGTTTCTTTATCAGTGAATAATCTGTAAGGTTTCTTCCAGCTCTGAGACTATAATTTGGGAGTCCTAAAGGAATATTGAATGATTAAGAAACACAACAAAGGCAACTACAGCAAATAGATTCAGTTCTCAGTTCTCGTCAACGTACCATCCCTTCACTGTAAGCCAGGGGTTGGCAAAATTTTCTGTAAAAGATTAGATAGTAACTATTTTAGGTTTTCTCTGCAGGTCACATATGGTCTCTGTCACACATTCCTCATTGTTTGTTTGGGGTTTGCTCTTTTACAACCCCTTAAATAAAAAAAAAAAAAAACAAAAAAAAAAACAAACATTTTAGATGGGGTGGGTCATCCATGCAAATATAACCAAGACACATGCAGAATTTGGCATCCCTGTTCTAAACTACCAAACAAAAGTTTCTTAGAAAACTGATAAACAGGTAGGATGTACAATGTCAAGAAAATACTAGAAATGCAATGAATACATGTAAAATGGAATTGAGGCAAAGTGGCATACAATGGAGTTGTATCTCTGAAGGGATTAATTCTGAAGTACTGGAGTAAAGTGAACATAGTCAAAAGTATTTTTGAGTTCTGGACTTCCAGAGAGGTGGCATAAGCCCCTCTGAAAATCTGTTCCTCAACAAATGCAGTAACACTGGCAAAACTGTCAAAATGAACTTTTCAGGACTCTAAAATCAATCAAAAGCTTGCAACAGTCCAAATAGTATTGAAAAAACACTGATGAATCTTGTAAAATACTAAGATGTTTGGTGTTTCAACTTGCCCTATTTCCATTTTCCCTCTTCCCAGCTCCATGGTAGCCTTGAAAACCAACAGTCACAACTACTCTACCCGTGAAAACAGCAATCTAGTAGTTACTAGAGGATGCAGTTGGGGTTTGGAGCTCCCCATATAACTCATTCCCAGAGAATTGTCACTCTTTGACCTGTGGGTTAGCTCCCTGGAAACTCCCATTTGCCAGGTTCTTTTTTTAACCTGACTGAGAGCACACTTGCTGTGAACAGCCTTTTCAGGGGCATTGATCAGTTGCAATTGTTTAAAATCGCAGCCGTAGGAGGAAGAGGGCAAAAGTTGGGGCAAATCAAGCTGCTGAAAACCTTGAAAGGAAAAAGTCATAGAATTATGTGCCTATAAGCATCTTTGAAAAGCTCAGGGCCGGGCGCGGTGGCTCAAGCCTCTAATCCCAGGACTTTGGGAGGCCAAGACGGGCGGATCACGAGGTCAGGAAATCGGGACCATCCTGGCTAGCACGGTGAAACCCCATCTCTACTAAAAATACAAAAAACTAGCAGGGCGAGGTGGCGGACGCCTGTAGTCCCAGATACTCGGGAGGCTGAGGCAGGAGAATGGCGTAAACCCGGGAGGCGGAGCTTGCAGTGAGCTGAGATCCTGCCACTGCACTCCAGCTCAGGCGACAGAGCAAGGCTCCGTCTGAAAAAAAAAAAGAAAAGCTCAGACATATTCCTGGGAATCTAGAAGGCCCGGCACAAGTTCAGGACTGGGTATATTCTTAGAAAAGAAGTGAGATGGCCCTAATCTTTCCCCACTGGCTGACCCTGAGGCCCTGTGCAAGCAGCAAGAGAATGCTAAGATGGAGTTGTAAACTGCCTGGCAGAGCACTGAAATCATGTCCCAACACAGGAACAGAGTCCCTCGGCAAAGGCTGGGAGTCTTGCTGGATCAAGGCATTTAAGGTGAGCAAACAAAACTATCCTATAACACTGGCAAAACTGTCAAAAATGAACTTTTTCAGGACTCTAAAAATCAATCAAAAGCTTGCAACAGTCCAAATAGTATTGAAAAAACACTGATGAATCTTGTAAAAATACTAAGATGTTTGGTGTTTCAACTTGCCCTATTTCCATTTTCCCTCTTCCCAGCTCCATGGTAGCCTTGAAAACCAACAGTCACAACTACTCTACCCGTGAAAAACAGCAATCTAGTAGTTACTAGAGGATGCAGTTGGGGGTTTGGAGCTCCCCATATAACTCATTCCCAGAGAATTGTCACTCTTTGACCTGTGGGTTAGCTCCCTGGAAACTCCCATTTGCCAGGTTCTTTTTTTAACCTGACTGAGAGCACACTTGCTGTGAACAGCCTTTTCAGGGGGCATTGATCAGTTGCAATTGTTTAAAAATCGCAGCCGTAGGAGGAAGAGGGCAAAAGTTGGGGCAAATCAAGCTGCTGAAAACCTTGAAAGGAAAAAGTCATAGAATTATGTGCCTATAAGCATCTTTGAAAAGCTCAGGGCCGGGCGCGGTGGCTCAAGCCTCTAATCCCAGGACTTTGGGAGGCCAAGACGGGCGGATCACGAGGTCAGGAAATCGGGACCATCCTGGCTAGCACGGTGAAACCCCATCTCTACTAAAAATACAAAAAACTAGCAGGGCGAGGTGGCGGGCGCCTGTAGTCCCAGCTACTCGGGAGGCTGAGGCAGGAGAATGGCGTAAACCCGGGAGGCGGAGCTTGCAGTGAGCTGAGATCCTGCCACTGCACTCCAGCTCAGGCGACAGAGCAAGGCTCCGTCTGAAAAAAAAAAAAGAAAAGCTCAGACATATTCCTGGGAATCTAGAAGGCCCGGCACAAGTTCAGGACTGGGTATATTCTTAGAAAAGAAGTGAGATGGCCCTAATCTTTCCCCACTGGCTGACCCTGAGGCCCTGTGCAAGCAGCAAGAGAATGCTAAGATGGAGTTGTAAACTGCCTGGCAGAGCACTGAAATCATGTCCCAACACAGGAACAGAGTCCCTCGGCAAAGGCTGGGAGTCTTGCTGGATCAAGGCATTTAAGGTGAGCAAACAAAACTATCCTATTCATTCAAAATTATCATCACAAATAAAGGAGAAATTAAAACATTCCCAAATAGACACACAAAATTCATTGCTAGCAGACCTGTCCTGCAAAAGAATATTAAAGAGAATCATCCACAGAGAAATTAAAGGATATGAGAAAGTAATTCAAATCCACATAATTAAAAAAATAGTAAATGTATAAGTAAACACAAAAGACTGTACAAATTTATTTTGGTAACTCTTTTCTTCTTTTTTTAAAAGTAAATTTTACTGTGTATATTTGAAGTTTGCAACATAATGTTATGGGTTGCATATAGATAGTATAGTGGTTACTATAGTGAAATAATTACTTTTTTGCTGACAAGAGCAGCTAAAATCTACTTACCCAATAATACAATTTTATTACTTATAGTCCTCATATTTTACATTAAGATCTCTAGATGTGTTCATCCTATATATCTGTTACTTTGTGTCCTTTAACCTACATCACCTCATTTCTTCCCTTTCTATCCCGGGCTTCTGGTAACCTCTGTTTTATTCTCCATCTCTGTATATTTGACCCTTTTTTCTTTTAGATCCCACATATATGTGAGATTATACCATATTTTTCTTTCTGTGTCTGGCTTATTTCAAAAGACAACTATAAGAACTAGTAATTACAAGATTGTGTTGATTTGTATGTCAGTAAGAGAAAAAAGGAGTGGGAAAGAAACAGAGCTATGCTATGGCAAAATTTTTATATATAATTTAAATCAAGTTTGTATTAATCTTAAGTAGAGTGTATTAAAATGTAAATTGTAATCCTCAGGGCAACCACTAAAAAATATTACTCAAAATGAAATTAGTAAAAATACAACAAGGGAATTAAAATGGTGCACTAAGAAATATATTTAACACATAAAAGGCAAGCATCAAGTAATGAACAAAAAATGATATAACATATATAGAAAATCGCAAAATGTTAGATGTAATTCCCGCTTTACCATAATTATGTTAAACATAAGTAGATAAAGCAATCCAATTAAAGGCAGAGACTGGCAAAATAGATTTTTAGAAAATATGATCCAACTCAATGCTATCTAAAAGAGAAACAATTTATATTCAAACACACAAATATGTTGAAAGTAAAGTGATGGAAAAAGATTTGCCATGCAATCAGTAACTAAAGAGAGCTAGAATTGCTGTATTGATGTCAGAAAAAAAATAGACTTTAAGACACATTTATTACTAGAGACAAAGAACATTTTATAATGATAAAAAGAGTCAATATATCCAGAAAACATAAATATAAATATTTATGTATCTTAACAGAGTACCAAAATACACGGAGCAAAAACTGATGGAATTGAAAGGAGAAACGAACAAGTCAACTATATTAGGTGAAGACTTAAATATCCCACTTTCAATAATGGATAGGACAACTAGACAGAAGACCAACGAGTAATTAGAGGACTTGAATAATACTATAAACAAATACACATTTATGGAATATTCTATCCAATGAGAGAAGAATACATATTCTTTTCAAGCTCCCATGGAACATTCTCCAGGATAGATCATATGCTAGGCCATAAAACAATTCTCAATAAATTTAAAAGGATTTAAATGATACAAATTATATTCTTTGGCCCGAGTGGAATTAAATTAGAAACAATAATGGAAAGATATTCAGGAAATTCATATATATGTTGAAATTAAATAACACACAGATGACTAACCAGTGAGTCAAAAAAGAAATCACAAGAAAAATTAGAAAATACCTTGAGATAAAGGAAAATGAAATCACAACATACCAAAACTTATAGGATGCAGCTAAAGCAGTTTTCAGGGGGAAATTTATATGAACTATTTCAAATATGCTAGCCCATAGAAACAGAATTGATTAGTGGTTGGTTGCCAGGGGTTGGATGAAAGGGGAAGGGGCTGCGACTGCTAACGGGTAAGGGGTTTATTTTGAGGGTGATGAATATGTTCTAAAAGTAGATAGCGGTATACTAAATTACCTTAAAAACCACCAGACTGTACCCTTTAAAGGAGTGACTTCTATACTATGGGAATTATATCTCAATAAGCTGTTATTGTTTTAAAGTATCTTTNGGTGCAATCACTGATCTGAAATTTTAAAAATTAAATAAATGAAAGAGTTTCCTTATCCTTCTAGATTTTTTTGAAAATCTTTACTACTTATTTCTCCAAAGGGATCCTTAATAAATTTTTGTTGAATCATAGTGGGACTGTCTTTCCTCCGCACCTCTTATTTTCTCATCCGTAAAAGGGAAATGCTATCTGCCCTGTCTCTTTCACAGGGATATCACAAGAGTAAATGAGAAAATGGCTGTGCAATAGAAAAAAAAAGCAGTATGAAAATGCAAAATGTTGTTCTCATTAACTATCCAAGGATTTACTTCGTGTCCACATTGTAACACTTGAGTATGCGGACTTTGGCTAACCCCATTGCAGCTGCATTAAAGAAGATTCTCCATGAACTGCTTAAGAGAAGAAGCCAAGAAGCTGATTACAGCTTAGGGCCCCGCCACAGCCATCAAAAGTTACCAGAGGGATGCTGGGACTTCAAGTTTTTTCCAGTTTTGCAGGAGGAAAGTCGTGGCCTCAGCCATCTGCTTCCTGTCTGCATCATGACTCACACCTTTCAGGTCCACTTGGACAGAAGTTTAGATGAGATCTGCTCAGACCTGCTGCCCGAGACTTGATGGTGCTAAGGTTCAGGTAGCTGTGTGAAAGGAGGAGCATGAATCTAGGACCTGAGATCCAGGGGGACTGAGACAGGGTCACAAGTTTTATCTTATTCAGAAAACCAGTTCAATTTTCATTACTGGTGGTGTAAGCATGACACTATTGCTTCTTGATAGGATGCACTGAGAGGATACAACATCACTCCTATGATATTCCTGCCCCAAATTCAGAATCTGAATCTAATCACAAGGAAACATCAGACAAGCCCAAATTGAAAGGCATTCTACCAAATAACTGGCCTGTACCCTTTATTTCTACAATATACTGTACTGAGAGATAGAGAGTCTCAGGGACTTTTCCAGATTAAAGAAGACTAAAGGGACATGAGAACTTGCAACATGTGATTCCAGATTGGATTTTGGACCAGAAAAAAAAAAACATTATTAAAGCAATTGATAAAGTTTGAATATGGACTGTAGAGTATATAATAGTATTGTGCCAGTGTTAAATTTCCTAATTTTGATGATTGCGCTATGGTTATGAAAGAAAAAGTCCTTGTTCTTAGGAACTACATACTGACATATTGAGGGGTAAAGGGGCATAATGTTTGCCCATGATGTTAATCTCAAATAGTTCAGAAAAAATAATAACATGTACTATATGTATTTATTTGTGTATGTGTCTATATATATATATATAGACACACACATATATATATAGAGAGAGAGAGAGGGAGAACATAAAAAATAAGTAGATGAGGCAAAATATAAACAACTAGTGAATCCCTGTAAAGAGATACATAAGTTGTTTATTATTTTGCAACTCTTCTGTAAGTTTGAAATGATATAAAATAAAGAGCTTTAAAAATAGTGAGAATTATACCAAATTTAAATGTTACTTAATAAAAGCTTGCTCTAGAAAATGATATAATGTATTACTTAACATTTGCTTGCTTAACTGTCTTTAAAAGAGTAATTTTAAAATAAAATGAAACACTGAAAATTCCACAGTTATGAAAACAGTGAAGCTCTGACAATGCTGCCACCTGTGAGCTTATTCTAGTCCTTCAATGGTTAGAATTGAGTCAGTAAACAAACAAGCCATAAGTGCCTGCAAGCCCAACCAGGAAAAATAGTTTAACAATGCAAACAACTCACCTTGGTGGGCTTATGGATGATGGGTCCTCAGCGTAAATGACCTGAACATGTCAGTTGAAAAACTGAATAACTCGAGTGTGCAGAACAAATGTCCAAGCTGCCTTCACACTTTAGGGAAGGTACCGATGGAAGGTGCTAGGGTAAATCATGCCTCCCAAAAGAAAGGTAGAGGCAGAAAGGCATATAGGAGGTGCTGTGTGGACAGTGGAACAACAGAAGTAGTCTGTTCCCATTTTGGCATGTCCATATTTACAAGCTTTGCTGCTCAGCAAAGAATAACTAAAAGCCAACTATAAAAACTATTTTCATCCATCTCATAATCTCTAGGTAACACTGGTTACACAGAGTTCAGTAAATACTTCTTTGGTGAAATGAAATAGCTCAACAGGACAATCAGAAAGTTCTGGAAGGTTCAATAGCAGAAGTTAAAGGGGCCATTAAAGCAACGGAACAGACATTAGAAATTGTGGGGCAGGCAGTAGCCAGATTAGCCAGGAAATTAAAAGACTGATATAGAAAAAAGAAAATGAAAATGGATGACGGGCAGTGGTGTGCTATTAACTGTTTAGCAACTGACTGTGAGAAAAAAACAACCTTGACTTATAGTATTTGTTAATGTCCATGGTGTAAATATTCCCACCATGGCCAAATTCAAGTTACAAATATGATGTTATTCAATACAGAGTTGAGAAGCAATGTACACAATCAGCTCTCACCACCTCGTGTGAGCTGGCTACAGCATACCACTGGCGGTGACTTGGGTACCACTCTTATAGCTAGATATGTTACCCTGGTAAGTAACTTAACCTTTTGGCTCTCAATTTCCTCATCTGTAAAATGTCAAACCTCATAAGATTATTTAGAGAATCAAATAAAACTAATTTATCTCCATCTAAGGTGTCTTCCATCTCTGACCATCTCTGATTATGTGATGCAGTTAGTCATATTGGTGGCTTTTTGCCTTTTACCATCTCACACCCAGTCTTGTGAGCAGGAAAAAGATTAGAGAAGGCTAGAGGAAGTTGCTCCACAGTATGGTATTCAGAGAGTAAGTCACATCAACACTGTCTTAGGTATAAGAGATTCAAGGCAGTGACCATTGCATATTTTCTACACAGAGATTTTTGGGTGAGAATCTGTTTGGACAGTAGGGCTAGGGAATTTATGTGCTCTGTTATTTAATGATATATTTATTTGGAATAGTTTAAGGGGTATACATGGTGGCCAAGGCCAGTGCAATGTGTATATGTGCTCTCTTCCTACAGTGCACCAGAATCTGCCTGGTAATGAAGAGTACATAGTGAAAGTAGGAGCTATTCATTTGTTGATGTCCAGTAAATCTAAGTGGAGTAGGTAACTCAGTGCAACTTTTTGGGACTGCTATCTTTGTCATTTCCACTGACTGGTGCCTGGTGACATAAAGTGCCCTGAACACCCCCTTTGCTATGTCTCTGAATTGGGGAGACAAGTGCTCAACCCATGTCCCAAAGCAGGGTTTGGTTACCTCATTAGCTTTGGAGACCTTTTGGAAACCCTTTGGAAGAAGTGTTAGAATGTAGCAGGAAATAAATCAGGAACTGGAGGAATAAATAAAAATGACTATAAGCTTGCTCCCTGCTTGGATTCCCAGAACTTCAAGCTAATGGAGCCAGATGAAGAAAATTTCTGGCCTTAATGTGCTTTTGAGTTGGAATGGAAGAGAAAGCCTTCACTGAGCCATTCAGGAAACTCTGAGTGCAAAGAGGTTTAGTAAGGTATAAGAGACATAATACCTTGTGCTTCCGGAGGCTGCCAGGACTGGTGGGCGTAGAGATGGGAGACTGCTTAGACTTGGGGGTAGAGAGCTGGCTGCTGGAGGTTCCGTTTGCTAGCCCAAGGCAAGAGAAAAGGAAGGGATAAAAATCAACAGCATACAAAGGAGCAAGTTATCCTTCCCCTCTGAAGACACTAAGAACATTCAAACAAGGTACACAGACAACCAAGTGATGTGGTGAGTAGAACAAAGGTGAAAAGAAACACACTCTTCAAAGGGGCAAGAACTGCAATCCTCAGTTAATTGGATCCCTATGCAGTGCAAGGCCGTCATCCTCCCACCCGTTCCTCCTCAGTGCTTCCCAATCACAGGGGTCTGTTTCTTTTCAAACATTTTTCATATTCATTCCAAGGTTTGCCCCTAACATCTCTGGGAGGTAGTCTGGGAAGGTACTATTTTGCTTTAATTTTATAGAGGACAAAAGTGAGGCACAGAGAGGTTATGTGCCTTATCTTAAAGGGGAAGAAATATGGGCGATTTGGACCAGCACACATTTCCTTTGGTGGCAGATGATGCGGTAGGCGAAAGACAGCCCCATTGTTAGTCTCTCCTACTCTCTTTTCCTGCTCATGCCCCACCATTGTGCCTTTCCTACCTCATTCTGCATGTGTGAAAGGAACAGGAGGAAAGAAAGAAAAAATAGACTAGTTAGGAAGAATGAAAGAGAAAGTGGAGGAGAAACAGAAGGTGAAACATTAAAAGAAGCCTCAGGCAGCAGAATGGGCAGAGGAGAAAATCAAAAAAAGAGAGAGTGACAAAGAGATCAGGAATGGAGGAGAAAAGAGATATGGAAGATGATAAGATATTAAAAGAGAAGGAGGAAGTTGAAACAGGGAGAAAGACATAGAGACACATAAAGATCCAAAATGGTAGCCAGAGTCAGGGTTTACTCCCATTTGGCTCTAGCCAAGAAAATGCTGAAAATCAGAGAGTTTCTTTTTAAACATCTTTATATTCTATTTTGTTGTTAAATTGTTTTATATTCCCTTGCTAATGAGCTTTTTAATATACAATCATGAAGAAAGAAATGTGGACTATTAAAATGGAACAATTAAACAGCTTTCAAAGTGGATTCTTGTTCAGACAATTCATACTAAAGTATTTT
>NW_016825472.1:12499-24435 GCF_001698545.2 Rhinopithecus bieti | reverse complement strand
ACATTTCATACTAAAGTATTTTTTTAAGTCTTAAGACCTATATTGTTAAACAGAGATATTCTAAAATGTGCTTTAAAAGCAAAGCAAATATCCTGAGGTTGTGTGGAGAGTGGGGGAGAGGAAGAGAGTGGGGAGGGAGAAGGAGTGGGGTGGAGAGAGAGAGAATAAATAGAAAATTGAAAACATTAAGCAGAAAGATGGCCTGAGAGTGTTCCTGTTAGTCCCATAGGTAAAGCTTAAACTGCTGTATCATGAATATTTCCTGAGGATATGTTCCTTCTGCACCACTTATGGAAATATTTCCCTAGGTTCTGGAACATGCACATCAACTGTAGAGATGGAAGAGACATCAGTGTAGTGGTTGGTAAGTTTATTTAAGTGCAAGTGAGCTGAAAAATGGACACTTAAGCATTCACTGTCTGGCTTATATCCTCACTCATCTCTCACCCACTCATTGAGAAGCCCTCCTCCCTGTCATTCTTTCATTTAGCCAGTAGCTATGGAGCACTACCTATGAGCCAAGCAAAGTGTTAGGCATTGGGGTTTCAGAGAGGACTGTTACTTCCTGGGGGAGGCAGGCAAGAATTCAGTGAAATAAACGCTAAGACATAGCCTTGCATAGGGTATTACTGGAATCCAGATAACAGACTTTGAAATCTGGGGCCTGGAAGACAAACAAGAGGCAGCAACACCTGAGAAATCTTGAAAGATGAATCTGAAATAGGCAAATCAATAAAGACAGAGAGTAGATTAATGGTTTCCAGGGGTTGGAGGAAGGGCAGGAGATTGAAAGTCTGCTATTGGGTACAAGTTTTCTCTGGGGAAGGCAAAGATATTCTGACATTAAATAGTGATGTTGGTTGTACAACTCCATGGCCAAACTAAAACCCACTGAGTTGCATATGTTAAATTAGTAAATTATATGTTATGTAAATTGTATCTCAATAAAGCCCTTAAAAAACGATGAATCAGACATAGAATCATTCTACCATAACAACACATAGGCAGAGAGGATAGGAAGGGTGTTCTAGGCATTAGAATTGCCAACATCCTTTCGTGTTAACAACTCTCAATAATCTAGGCATTGAAGGAACACACTTCAAAATGTTAAGAGTCATCTCCAACAAACTCATAGTAAACATCATACTGAATGGGCAAAAGCTGGAAGCATTCCCCTTGAAAACCAGCACAAGACAAGGATGTCCTCTCTTACCATTCCCTTTGTTGTTGTTGTTGTTGTTGTTGTTGTTGTTGTTGTTGTTGTTGTTTGAGACGGAGTCTTGCTCTATCACCAGGCTGGAATGCAGTGGCACGATCTTGGCTCACTGCAACCTCCACCTCCCAGGTTCAAGTGATTCTCCTGCCTCAGCCTCCCAAGTAGCTAGGACGACAGGCAGGCGCCACCATGCCCAGCTAATTTTTGTATTTTTAGTAGAGATGGGGTTTCACCATGTTGGCCAGGGTGATCTCAATCTGTTGACCTCATGATCCTCCTGCCTCAGCCTCCCAAAGTATTGCGATTACAGTCGTGAGCCACTTTGCCTGGTCCCTCTCTCACCACTCTTATTCAACATAGTATTGGAAATTCTGGCCAGAGCAATCAGTCAAGACTAATAAATAAAAGGCATCCAAATAGGAAGAGAGGAAGTCAAACCATCTCTGTAGGTGACATGATTCTATATCTAGAAAACCCCATAGTATCTGCCCCAAAACTCCATGATCTGATAAACAATGTCAGCAAAGTCTCAGGATACAAAATCAAGGCACAAACATCACTAGCCTTCCTAGACACCAACAACAGCCAAGCTGAGAGCCAAATCAGGAATGCAATCCCATTCATATTTGTTAGAGACAGAATAAAATACCTAGGAATACAGCTAACTAGGGAGGTGAAAGATCTCTACAATGAGAATTACAAAACACTCCTCAAAGAAATCAGAGAAGACATAAACAAATGGAAAAACATTCTATGCTCATGGATAGTAAGAATCAATATCATTAAAATGGCTATACTGCCCAAAACAATGCACAGATTCAACGTTATTCCTATCAAACTACCAATGACATTCTTCACAGAACTAGGAAAAACTATTTTAAAATTCATATGGAACCAAAAAAATAGCCCAAATAACCAAGGCAACTATAAGCAAAAGAACAAAGGGGGCATCACATTACCTGACTAAACTATACCACAGGGCTACAGTAACCAAAACAGCACAGTACCAGTACAAAAACAGACACATAGACCAATGGAATAGAACAGAGAGCCCAGAAATAAGGCCACACACCTACAACCATCTGATCGTTGACAAAAATAAGCAATAGGGAAATGACTCCCTATTCAATAAATGGTGCTGGGATAACTGGCTAGCAATATGCAGAAGATTGAATCTGGGCCCTTTCCTTACACCATGTACAAAAATTAACTCAAGGTGGATCAAAGACTTAAATGAAAAACCCTGGAAGACAACCTAGGCAATACCATTCAGCACATAGGACTTGTCAAAGATTTAATAATAAAGACATCAAAAGCAATTTCAAAAAAAAAAAGCAAAAATTGACAAACAGTATCTAATTAAACTAAAGAGCTTCTGCACAGTGAAAGAAACTATCAACAGAGTGAACATACAACCTACAGAATGGTAGAAAATACTTGCAAACTATGCATCTTACAAAGGTCTAACATCCATCATCTATAAGGAACTTAAGCAAATGTACAGGAAACAAACAATCCCATTAAAAAGTGGGAAAAGGGCATGAACAGGCAGATACTTTTCAAAAGAAGACATTCATGTAGCCAACAAGCATATGAAAACATGCTCTACATCGCTAATCACTAGAGAAACTCAAATCAAAATCACAATGAGATACCATCTCACACCAGTCAGAATGGCTATTAATAAAAAGTTGGCCGGGCATGGTGGCTCATGCCTGTAATCCCAGCACTTTGGGAGGCTGAGGCGGGCTGATCATGAGGTCAGGAGTTCGAGACCATCCTGGCCAATGTGGTGAAACCCTGTCTCTACCAAAAATACAAAAATTAGCTGGGTGTGGTGGCATGTGCCTGTAATCCCAGCTACTTGGGAGGCTGAGGCAGGAGAATTGCTTGAACCAGGGAGGTGGAGGTTGCAGTGAGCTGAGATCATGACACTATACTCCAGTCTGGGCGACAGAGTGAGACTTGGTCTCAAAAAAAAAAAAAAAAAAAAAATAGTCAAAAAATAACATGCTGGCAAGGTTGTAGAGAAAAGGGAATGCTTATGCACTGACAGTGGGAATGTAAATTACTTCAACCATTTTGAAAAGCGGTGTGGTGATTCCTCAAAGAACTTAAAACAGAATTACCATTTGACCCAGCAATCTTATTATTGGGTATACACCCCAAGGAATATAAATCATTCTACCATAACAACACATGCATGTGTATAATCATTGCAGTACTATTCACAGTAGCAAAGACATGGAATCAACCTAAATTCCCATCAATGATAGACTGGATAATGAAAATGTAGTGCATATACACCACAGAAAACTATGCAGCCATGAAAAAGAACAAGATTATGTACTTTGCAGTACCATGGATGAAGCTGGAGGCCATTATCCTTAGCAAACTAACACAGGAACAGAAAACCAAATATCTAATTGCATACTTGTAAGTGGGAGCTAAATGATGAGAACACATGGACACAAAGAGGGGAACAACAGTCAATGAGGCCTAGTTGAGGGTAGAGGGTGGAAGGAGGGAGAGGATCAGAAAAGCTACCTATCAGGTACTATGCTTATTACCTGGTTAACAAAATAATCTCTACACCAAACTCCCATGACATACAGTTTACCTATATAACACACCTGCACATGTAACCCTGAACCTAAAAAAAAAAGTAAAAAAAAATTGCACCAGCAGGAACAAAGACATGAATGTGTGAGAGAATACATTATGATAACAGAAGTGCAAGTAACTCATAATGGCTCAAGCACAGGGTGCCAGCAGGGAGTTTCAGGAGATGAGGCTGAAGACAGAGGATAAGGGTCAGCCCCTGGCGGCCTTTTTTGTGTAGCCTATTAAGAAGTTTGCATTTGGTTTCTGAAGGAGAGTCACAGAAGAATTTTAAGCTGAAAGTGATATCAAATTTGCATTTTAAAGCTCCAGCTACTGTGGTTGGTTAAGACTGAGGGCAGAGTGGGAAGGGGTAGGGTAGAAGCAAAGAGGTTGGTTAGAAGACATTGCACTAATCCAGGTGAGGGGTGATGATGGTTCACTAAGGCCACGGGGGAGGGAGAGAATGAATACCATGGTAGATAGGGTCCTAGAGGCCAGATAAGCATAGAGTATTGTGTTTACATACCATATAAACCACTCAAAGAACATGACCTGTGCCAAACAGCACCAAGAATGCGGGCACTAGACTTTGTCAAGGCACTAGGCTTTTTTTGTGAATAACAAATGCACTTTGGAAAAGGCAAGAGGCTGTGGAGTCGCAAAGCAGTGAATTACTCTTTGTCAGAAATGAAGGAGTTAATAGTTGAAAGAGTTAATGGACCACCTATAGTGCCTGAGGGCTTCCCCAGCAGGACCTGACCCATAGCACTCAAGGTAAGAAGCAATCTTGGAGACCTATATGAGCTGACACAATAGAACTCTTCCAAAAGAGCTGTGACCTCAGCCATAAAGTCTGACAGTAGTGGGCAACCCCATTAAGTTCTCCTCTGGCATTTTGTTTTACATGATTGCTATATACTTCACAGATTCTAGTGTCCCAGTATTTGTTAGCCAAGCTATAAAGGGATGGTTGCTATACCCTCAATATTAGAACTGTCTTTTTTACCTACACACTTACCTAGCTGAAAATGAGTCCACTGGCCTTGCCAAAGTGTGGAAAATTGTTAAGCACAAGCATGTCTCCATGTGAGTCAGTTTCTATTTATTGGTTACAGAACTGAATGCATAGGCTCTTCAGCAACTTCCAGGTCTTTTGTCAGCATCCTCTGAAACATTTTCACTCAGTAACTTTAGGGGCAGTACAGAAGTACATGTTCCATATATGCCTCTCTATATATTCTCTGCATATGTGTACATTTATATATGTTCCCAATTCTCCTCCACCCATTCCTCTCCCTTTTAAAATTAAGAATTAATCTTAAGCTGTCTGTAAATAAAGGACTTAATTTTGTCATCAACATTCAACAAGCATTTTGGAAATCAGCTTTTAATAATTTAACTACCATTCACTGCATTGTTGTAAAAATACAGACACTTTCTCAGACGTTTCTAGAGTTCCCTGATAGAATGAAATCCAAAAGTGGACATAGAGAAATTAAGTAATGTAGACTTGCACAGTTAAATGTAGATTCATTACAAGCTGAAGGAGGCCCTACGTTTACAGACTAGATAAAATGTATTCAAAGGCATACTTTGTCTATGGATTCTGTGGGACAAAAATCTGGAAAGGTGTCATTTGATATGGATTCTAGAGCCAGTTCACATAAATGTCAAGTAAAAGAGGCAGCAGGAAATAATACAAATAGAGTCTGATGAACTTTGTGTGCTTGGATTGGTAAATCCATGTAGATCCACATTTCATTTTAAGAGTGGCTGGAAATGGCACCACTGTTTGATATCCCTCATTTTCCTTTATTCTTCTTTACTAACCAACCTTAGCTCTTGTCTTTGAGCTTCCATTTCTAAGTGGGAATTAGGAAATGCCTTGGTGGATCTTCTCCATTTTTAACTTGTCTCTCTTTCTAATTTCCCTTCTCAGAACCACAGCATTGTCTCACTGTTCTGACCTTTTATTTATACATGGTCCAAATTCTCTCATCTCTTTCAACTCTTGTATAGTCCATTTTCCCCTTGGCAACAAGGGGCATCAAAACTTTTCTATCTCCTAGGCCACCTTTTCAATCTTATCAACAAAATAGGATAAAATTACTCTTTATTGAGTGTCTGTGATGGGTCAGGCACTCTTTTCTCTCTCTCTCTCTCTCTCTCTCTCTCTCTCTCTCTCTCTCTCTCATACACACACACACACACCACACACACACACACACCAACACACGTTCCAGCTAGAGGGTAGGCAAATACAGGTCTGAATGTAAGTTTCTTTTGATTCCAAAGCCCTATATGGTTTTTTTTTTTGTTTGTTTTTGTAACATAGGCTTCTTAAAAAACAAAAACAAAACAAAACAAACAAACAAAAAACCTAATTGCTTTCTGAAATTCCTTCCTATGAGGAGGGGAAAGGTTGTGGCCGAGAAAAGAGGAAAGTTAATGAAAAAAGACAGACACCAGAGCTGACACCCATCTTTGGGGCTTCTATCCTATTCGGTCTGGTTTATATTTAGAAAGTGGTTAGCGGCCGGGCGCGGTGGCTCAAGCCTGTAATCCCAGCACTTTGGGAGGCCGAGACGGGCGGATCACGAGGTCAGGAGATCGAGACCATCCTGGCTAACACGGTGAAACCCCGTCTCTACTAAAAAAAATACAAAAGCTAGCCGGGCGAGGTGGCGGGCGCCTGTAGTCCCAGCTACTCGGGAGGCTGAGGCAGGAGAATGGCGTAAACCCGGAAGGCGGAGCGTGCAGTGAGCTGAGATCCGGCCACTGCACTCCAGCCCGGGCGACAGAGCGAGACTCCGTCTCAAAAAAAAAAAAAGAAAGTGGTTAGCAAGAGCTTTCTTTCATTCACCGAACCAGTTGGGTATCATACACAGTGTCATGAAACAATAGCAGACAGAGCATTTAGCATGACACGTAACTACCCTCATGTTACCGAGTTCTCTGGGAAGATAGTATCTATGCCCTGTCTGTCAACCCTCTCAGTTGGTGCCCTTCAGCTATGCAGCACAGTTGCCAAGCTTGGTCCTGCAGTCTTGGTTCACTGGCTCCTCTGAATGATTATGCCTGTTCTTGTCTTTGTACTCATCTTTAGCTCCTTGGCTCTGTCTGCCTTTCCTGTCAGAATGGAACAGCACAAGCCCAAACAGGATAGTTGGTAAGGAAACTAGGCTGACTTATCTAGATTTACGGAGATTTAAATATATGGGGAAAAATGGGTTCCTGGGGGATAAGTAATAAGGCATGTGCGTGTGGATCGAGTAGGGAGAGGTTAGTTCCCAAAGAAAATGAGAAAGTCCAGTTTTGGTGTGAGTTTTTGGCCAAGGACAAAGTGGGGTCACCAGCCAGGCAGAGTTGATGCTAAACTCCCAAACTGCGGATTCCCTTGTCTGGAGGCTGAACCGATTCCTGGAAACTTGGAGGCAACTGAGTACAAGTTGGGCATAAGAGGCCCCAGGTGTAGCAATTACAGAGTTGCCTGGGCAGCAAGTTACATGAGTCATTATACTTCCTGGGCTCAAGTTTACATGACCAGAATGGTACAGAAAATAAAGGGACAGCTTGGCATCTACTTTTCTCCCAACCTTTGACCACAGACCAAACCAAGTTAATGCCCATTCACTTAGCCCTGGCTTTTCCTTCCATCCTAAGCCCAACATTTGAGCCCAACTCAAAATCAAGCCTCGTGGTTTTTATTTGATGTCATTTTGAAATATTGCTCATTTAAAACAACCCCAGTTTAACAAAAGAGCTATGATAATAATTTCAGAGCCCCTTTTATAATTTCAGCTGTTTTTCTGCAGTTATTTTCAGAGCATTTTACCATACATGAACTCAAATTATTCTCCTGATAGCTCTAAGAGATGGTGGCCAGGTATTACTAGTCTCCTTTTAATTAACAAGGATATGGGGGCTCAGAGAGGGTATGACTTGCATAAATGGTATACACTCTGCCCCTCCTCAATGGATGGTGGCTTCTGGACTTGCTCACAGATTCTATTTCAAAATTTCCTTAAAGTTAGCACATCACATACCTCCCACTGTGAACTTCTAGTGATTCATTTTCTGTCTTGTGTTCTGTAACTCCCTAATGCCTTGAAGAGGGAGATCTCAACACACAATTCTGCCACTTCCTCATTTTTCTCATACTGAGATGCTCTAAGCTTTTATTCATTCCAGTCCAAAGATACCTTGTTTTCTCCTTACAAATACAGGGAGTTTTTCCTGGAAGGCCATCCAAGTGGATCCAAGGTGGTTTCAACTTACTTCAGAACAAGGCCAAGAGACAGACCCTGTGGTTTTCACACATACATTCCAAAGAGCCCTTGGGCAGGGTGTGTGGACTGCTTTGGCTAATTGTTTCTGCTCAATGGAAAAGCCTTTGTCCCTCTCCCTAGATCCATCCATTAGGGAAGCAAGAACTGAGAGCCTGAGAATAGTTCTTCAATGATTTGATCATAGGGTTTGTTCTCAAGCAAAATTCAATTGTAGGTTGTGAGACACTGTAACTTCAGAAGATGGAATTTGAATTTTAAATCTATTTCCTACGGAATCTTGGACAGCATGGAGTTATGAATCCTTTAAATAAGGGGGAGAAGTAAGAGTCTTCCTTGTTACTAAACAAATGTATATACCCAATCCTGCAATATTTTGACACAGATGAGTTTCCCTCAAGAAGAGGACATCTGTAGGGGGGTTGATGGAAGTGCCAGAATTGTTTTCTCAGGGTTGACAATGCTGTCAGCATTTATTTCCTACTGAGAAACAGAACATGTTTCTGGTGGAGCTAGCCTGTTGTCAATGCTGACTGCTGGTTTTCCTGGTGCAGGGACTAGGACAAACTGCATTGTTCTTAATTTGTGAAAAGAACACAGACTTTGGAATCAACCAAAGTTTTAAATCCTGGCTTAGCCTTTTCCTAGATTTGTGATCCTGGGGCTAACTTAACCTCTCTGAGTCTCAGTTTCCCCATCTGTAATATTTGAATAATAATAATATCTCAATTGTTGCTGTTTTGATGACTACGTGGCAGACTATACACAAAGTGCTGAGCCAAGTATCTGCCACATAGAAAAGGGTTCAATAAATTGTACTTTCTATCAATATTACCACCACCACTACTAGCATTGAGTAAGTATTCAATTCATAGGCACTGAGTTAGGAAATCCTATTCCACAAGAGATGAGATATCAGTCTATGTAGGCTGAGGGCTAATTCTTTGGCTAGTTGGTCAAGTATTAGATAACTGAAGCTTTCCTTAGGTGAAGCCTACTATTTCTGTTTTATGTTTGTTTGTTTGTTTTGCTTATTTATTTATTTATTTATTTATTTATTTATTTTTTGCATTTTACTTCTGTGCTCCCCAAAGCAAAATGATTGGCCCTATACTGTTCTCTCTTTTTACCCTCTCAGCATTATTATGGCAGGGGAAGGTGTGTTGGTCAATGAATAGTGTGGAGCCACTGAAAGTTTTGGAGCAGGGAAGTAGCTCAATGAAAATGGTGTTTTAGGATGAGAAATGTGGTGGCACCACACCACATGGATAAGTGGACAGAGATTTGAAGCAGAAATATTGCTAAGAAGTCTGTGAAATAATCAAGACATCAGGTCATAAGAGAAAGGAAGGGACTGCTGCATGAGTCACATGGAGATGGTTCACATGTCCAACAATGATAACAACAGCACACAGTGGGTATGCAGGATTAATGAGTGGGAAGTCAAAAATAGCACCAGGGTGTTGAACCTGGGAAGGATGATAATTGTATTGTCAGACAAAGAGACGGGAGGTGGAAATGCTTTTGATTTTTAGATAGCTTGTATTTGCCACATATAAGCCATATACACAGGATTGTTTAGTAGGCATTATGGGTCTGACATCCAGAAGGAAGATTGGGGCTGGAGAGGTAGATTTAAGAGCCTCCTCCCTGTACCCTGATAAGCCATATTCATCACCACCTCTGCCCCTTTGTTCATTTTTCCCCGCCAGCCAGAAGTATCCATCTCCTTATCAATTTATATATAACCCTCCTTCAAGTTCCAGTTCTCCCAGGAATTTCTCCCTTAGCACTCTAGTCCCTAATGAGCTCTCTCCCATGAACTCCAATAGTTCCAATAATACTTACTACCAGTATCTATTATGCATTTTGCATTTAAATAAGTTATTACCATTAACATGGCATTAATGGTTCAGTGGTTAAAATTGTGGACTGTGGAGTCAGATTGCTTGGGTTTAAATCCAGTTCTATCATCTTACTACCTGTGTGATCTTGGGCAGGTCACTAAACTTTTGTATGCCTCAGTTTCTTCATCTGCAAAATGGGGATAATAGTAATTGCCTCACAAGGTTGTTGTAAATATTAAATTAGTTAATACATGTAAAGCGATTAGAACAGTTGCCTGACACATAATAGAAGCTATATAAGTATTTGTAAATATATATTTAAAATTTACATGTATACTGGTTACCCAAATAAATCATAAATTTCATAGTCACAGGGAATTCACCTTAACATCCTTTTTCTTCATAGCACCTAGCACTACTAAGTACTTTACAGGAGTACTTTGTACATTCAGTTGTGTGTAAACACAAGTCCCAAGCCAAGGCTGGCTGATAGGACTCCTGTTGTAGGGAGATATCACTATATACCATGCACTATGGGGTGCTCACTGGCACCCAACATACTGCTTGCTCCAATCATTTTCTAAGCAGATTTTAGAAAAAATCAGATTGGGGGAGGAACCAGGGAAGTTTTTCTCTTCCCACAGCTCTGTCAAGGACACCATTTCCCTTTGGAGTTGCCAGTAGGGGAGCTAGAGGAGCTGAAGGAATGTCTAAGCTGTCTTGTTTCAGTGCTCTGTAGCACTGAAAGGCACCTAATTACTTGTGGGACTTTGCTCAAAGCAGCACAAAGAAAATGACGCAGATACCAACCCACCCCTTGCCTTTCCACCTCCCTGGCCTGGAGATGGGAGAAGGGTAAAGGAAGCCAAGAAGCAGGGACCATCCAACATAGACCTTTGCATTCACCAGACAGGACATCCCATATACTACTCTATGTCAGTGGGACACTGCAAATAATGCTTGCTGGGAAGTCAGGAGAGCGGCGTTCTGGCTCTTGGGTGCTAAGTAGTGTGTGACATTGGGAAGATCCCAAGATCCTAAACTTTGTATCTTAGTTCCCCAATCTAAAAAAAAAAAAAGAAAGAAAAAAAAGAGGTAATTATCCATTTCCAACTTAATTCATACTGCAATTATGAGGAACAACTGAGGTAATAGATTTGGAAATATTTTGCAAAGTGCATAGCATCTAATTCATGTAAAAAGACCATTATCATGAATCTCTCTTAGCTAGAGAAGAAAGGTATTCTTGTGCTGTTTAAAACAGTAGCCAATAGTCACATGGCTGTTGAACATTTGAAGTGTGGCTAGTCAGAACTGAGATATGTTGTAAGTGTAAAATACAACTCAGTTTCAAAGAATGTATAATTTCTTACATTAATTATATGTTAATAATATATTGAATGTATCATTAAATGAAATGTCAAAATTAATTTTGCCCATTTTTTAACTTTTTAAGATGTGGCTACTAGAAAATATAAAATCATATACATGATTTACATTTACGACTCACATTCTATTTCTGTTGAGCAGAGCTGGTCTAGACAGTCACTTTCAGGAAGGTCAGAATGGCCAAGTCCCTCTATCTTAGGCAACTCAAAGCAGCCTACTAGGTTCAGAAAAGAAGGACCCTGGGATACAGGTCTCTCATGAACCCTGCTGTTTTGTGTCCTTTGACCTCCCCTTCTAAAGGCTGTATATTTTGTTAGAGAAGGCTTTCTTTCTTATGAGTTTGGGAACGGGAAAGATCGGACTTTCAGAAATAGGTGCACATGAGTTGGGGGAAGGGGAATGAAGAACATTGGATTGCTACAACAATGACTTACTGTTGAAGAATAGCAAACTAATTATCACATTACAATTCTCTCAGCCTACCAGGGTTGGTAATTAGCTTCCTTCGGGGCTCCTTAAAAAAAAGAAAGAAAGCAAAAGATTCCTTCCCAGCAACTAGCTATTTTGTCCTTTTAATTCAATTCAATTCAATTA
>NW_016825472.1:0-8509 GCF_001698545.2 Rhinopithecus bieti | reverse complement strand
AAATTAACACATTAATGGCTGAAATGGAAACAGAGAGAGACATGTCTTTCTTTAGTTCTGAAGCCAGGCTTACCTTTGCTCATCAAAATGGCAAGTCCCGGGTTAATAAAAGTGTGGAACTGCATAAGCTTTTTTCAAATATCCCATAGGAGCCTCCTGGGCTCAGATTTTATCTTTTTACCACAATTCCCTGGCCTGATTTAAAGACAGACATAGCTAATATGACTTGGATTCTAAGAGTCCATCAGTTCTGCCTAGTGGAAATGAGCTCCTTACAGAAATATTATATGGACAACCAAATCCTTACTTAACTTGAGTTTAGGGCTTAGCAACAGACATTCCATTTGGGGCAAACTCAATATTGGCAGAAATGAGGATTGAACTTGAAGGGAATAAAGTAGAAGGATTTGATTTATTCATGGGGCAGAACAGGAAAGGGACAACTTAAGGTCTAAAGACTAAGGAATAAAGAATCAAATTATAGCACAAATTACAGATGAAATAGCATCAATTTACTAAACCTCAAGTCAGAACGAACCTAGCTATTAACCGAACCATTAATTGGACCATATGGATATAGATATAGATATAGATATCTAGCAAACTTGTTCAAACCAGAATCAAACCTATATATTTTCCAATGGAGTAGAACATCAAAACATTCCTTAAACTGAACCTGAACCCAGTCAATGTTTCATTTGGTTAGAATTCCTGCTAAAGAGGAACACTTTTGCTCTTTCTTTTGTCTTCAAAGGAAGACAATCTTCCTTTGGTCTATCTTACATAACCTTTTGTTACTCAGGTTGAATGAAGGTTTATAAATCCATTCACAAGTTCCACATCCAAGACTGACTAACACAGGATGGAAACAGGGTGGTACTACCATGTCCTAGAAACGAACAAAACCTGTTTGCCCCACCTAACACTATTATCATTTGGTTAAGTGTATTTTAACCTGTATGTGTCCCTGGTTAACAGCTAAAAAAATCTTGACATTTTATGAAACAATTGTTCCTTTTTAAATCTCAAATGTCAGTAAGGAGAAATTTATGCCAACTGAAAAGTATGCATTGCCTATAGCTTATCATTCTGGTTATCTGCTTTTGTTTCTGTGGGAGCTATTTTACAACTCTGTAAATTGTAAATAACTGATAAGAATGGAAAATTATCCTTATCTATAGAGATTCAAATTCTGAATTATCTAACGATGATATCACATCTCAGAGAAGGCAAAAATCTTGCTCAAACCACAAAGCCAGGAAGTGGCGTAGCTGGGACTTCTTAGAGAGTCATCTTCCTCTCCTCCTTCATATCTTACCCATCTCCACTTCCCAGATTGGAATGGTCTTGGGTGAGGTGGAAGTGGAGAGGGGCAAAAGGGTATAGCAAAATCAAACCTTAGCTAAGGTACTGTTTTGCCTGAGATCAACTTTGCCCTTACGGAATGTCCACTGAATGGATCCCTTGGACTAGGCTCTGAACAAACTCCCATGAAATGGGCTTGGTTATGTTACAACCCTTCAGGGTTAGAATCATGAGGAGACTCTAGACACATTATCTGAGATGAGCACAAACATTCTGGCAATTGCCATAAAGATTGTCTAGACTAGGGTTTGACTTCATTTATGTTCATGAACATCAGAATATAAATGAATATTCCAATTCTTTAAACTGAGAACACAATGTTAGATTGGTGGTAGGAAACAGAGGTTATTTGTAATTCTGATATCTGTCAAGCAAATTCCCCTCATACACCCAAATTAGTTACTCTCTTTATCATGTGGGTTGGAATAAATCCTCGTTTCCTTTTTTTTCTTCCTTTCTTTCTTTCTTTTTTTTTTTTTTTAAGTAAAGGAGTTATGAAAAAGCAAGAACAGATCTTGCCTGCCAAAGCCTGGGTTGGGGTCTATTATGTAATAACTCCCTTCAATTTGACAAATATTCATTGAATTCTAATGTATTCCTGTTATATCTCTGCTACCTTAGAGTCAGTGAGGTGCATATTTTGTAGAAGGGAAATTCTGTAGGTGGCATTCTGGGGATCAGTGATTTGACATATATTTAAACTGTGTAGTTATAGGTAGTTGTGTTCACGTGTGCTGGGTAACCAATTGGATGCAGTCTGCAAAGAGAATCTATTTACTTCAAGCTGATACCACCTGAGAATTTCTAACTGACGGGTTATATGGTGGTTTAAAAACAGATCTACAAATTCTTCAACACTCTTTCCTTTAATAAACAGAGTCTGGTTCCTCTCTCTTTGAATATAGGTTGGACTTAGTGACTGCTTCCAATGAATATGATAAAGGAGAAGTGATAGTGCTGGCTATGGAGACTAGATTACAAAAGGTAATACATCTTGTTCTTTATTCATTCTCTTGGATCACAAACTAAGGTGGGAGATCTTGACAACAACCATATTGTAAGTGGATTCTACAGCCCCAGTTGAGCCTTCAGATGACTGCAGCCCCTACCATTATTTTAATGATATCCACATGAGAGACTCTGAGCCAGAACCACCTAGATAAAACACTCTAGAATTTCTTGCCCACCAAAATTGTGAGATTAAAAAATGGCTTTTTTAAGCCACTAAGTTTTGGGGTAATGAATTTGTTTCACAGCAAGATACAAGTAATACAGGTTAGAAATCCCAGAAATAGCTACTGCTGTTTCTAAGAAATGATTAGCTAAGCAATTATTGCCAGACTTTATTAATCTTGATCAAGTGTTTTAAAGTGTATTTTTTGCAAGTCTCTGCTTAAAAATTGTCCAACTTTATTGTCAGCCCAAGTGTTAAAACCTAGGTCTTTGTAGTTTCAACAATATGAATTTGCTTAGATATAGATTTATGTGCTCTTCTGTACATCTGAACAAGATAGCATCAAGGCACATGTATTTTTTATTTCTCCAGCAAACATTATCTAAATGCTTGATTGGTCTCTAGCACCATGTTGGGTAAAATAGGTACTGTTGTGCATCTATTTATTCACAAATATTACTGGAGCATCTACTATGGGCCAGGCACTGTGCTCTGCACTGATGATATGAAAATGAACCTATCACATTACCTTTGAGGGGCTCAGTATTTAATTGGGGAAGTAGACAGGTAAACACATACTTTACAACACAGTGTGGTGAATATTACCCCAAAGATATGAATGGCATGCTATGGTATTGCAGAAACTGGAACAATTATCTCTATGTGAGGTCTTGAAGGATGAATAGGAGCTTTCAAGCAAAAAAGGCTGATGGGTTAGAGGAATGGCATTGCAGGTATGGGGGAATAGGGAGTGCAAAGACATGGAAGTACTAAAAGCCTGGGCTGCCTTTTCATACTTCAATTTCCTCAACCCAAGAATAAAAAAATGACTGGTGATATGTATGCTCCTGGCAGTGTGAGGCAGGCAGTACAGGCTTTTCATCTTGGCACAAGCATTTCAAAGCCATCAGGCTGCTCATCATGCTCCAAACTGAAGGGGCTTTTTGTTTTCCCAATGCTCTCAGACTGTAAGAATTCTCATGATAAACTCTGAGCCTTGGGATGACAAATGTATGTCTTTTGGAACATATAGTTTCCTTAGTGTGAAGAACCTCAAATGGTGCATAAACCTAAGCTTCTGAACTTGGACTTCAGAGGCCTTTTATTGTTTATATTTGTTATAAAAGAATGGAAGACATTGCCTCTTAGGTCAGTGTCACTCAAACTGTGGGTCCAAGACAAGATAGGGTTCACATCAGAATGCAAATCAACATACTGCTGTCTTCATCAATGAAATCAGGCTCTGAAAAAAAGTCAGCTGAGCTAAGTGGTTTGCTTAATGGCATAGTTTATTTACATTTGGCACAAGCTCCTAATCTTGCCACAGACTGACTGGTAACAAATAGTTCATGGGTTGGCAGTGATCAATAGAGCACATGTTTTAGATAACTCACTATCCACTATATAAAATCTTCTATGGCAAATCTCTTTGTTTTCTGGTCTATGCTTTAATTTCCCGTTGTGAGGTTTATATAATTTATGTTGTCTCCCTATATATATGGCATATATATATATATATATATATATATATGCCATATATATAGGGAGACAACATAAATTATATAAACCTCACAACGGGAAATTAAAGCATAGACCAGAAAACAAAGAGATTTGCCATAGAAGATTTTATATAGTGGATAGTGAGTTATCTAAAACATGTGCTCTATTGATCACTGCCAACCCATGAACTATTTGTTACCAGTCAGTCTGTGGCAAGATTAGGAGCTTGTGCCAAATGTAAATAAACTATGCCATTAAGCAAACCACTTAGCTCAGCTGACTTTTTTTCAGAGCCTGATTTCATTGATGAAGACAGCAGTATGTTGATTTGCATTCTGATGTGAACCCTATCTTGTCTTGGACCCACAGTTTGAGTGACACTGACCTAAGAGGCAATGTCTTCCATTCTTTTATAACAAATATAAACAATAAAAGGCCTCTGAAGTCCAAGTTCAGAAGCTTAGGTTNCACAGGCCAAAGGACCTAAATGGGTCAGGACTACAATGTGGTCCTTATTATTAGTAGGAGCCATGGTTCTGGGGAGGGAGGCATTAGGGAAACCTTCAAAAGCCACCTGGGCTAAACTAGGTGTTTAAGCCCCTGAATTTTGAAAACAAGGGCAAGAGTCCAAAAACAGGTCAAGTAGGCAATTAAATAGTCAACTCAATCATTTATGGACAAGCTAGCTATGTCTCAGAATAGCACCTACTGATATAATGTTTAATTAATTTCCCTGAACTAGAGATTAACAGCTTAGAGGTTACAGCTACACAGATGAAACATCCATTGACTAATCTGGGAGAGGTAGAGAGCTACCACTTACTGTCTATTACATGCCACATGTTGTAATAGTCACATGATGGATATCATGTCACTTTATATAAATAAGCACTATGACCACCACTATCTTGCATTTACCGAGTTCTTTTCGATTTCCCATGTATGTTATTATAATCCCTTATGGGGGGTTAATGAATAAATGGGCCAGCAGTGACTCTGCCACTCAAAACTTAAGAAAGATTGCTGGTGTATGGGAGAGTCTGCCAAACGTTTTGTATTTGCCCTAGCCTCAGTCTGACACCCTTAGAACACCCTCTCTATGCAGCACTCAGCATCCCCTTCTATGGTCATTTTGGGCACTAATAGTGCTAATTTATTAGAAGGATTATTATACTCATTTTGCTGATGAGAGTACAAAAAACTTAACCCCCTTGCCTAGGGCCACAAAACAAGAAATTAGTAAAGCAGGGAATAAAAGTCAAGTCTCCTGAGTTTCAGTTTGGTGCTCTTTTTGCTCCAGTTTTTCCAACCTTGTGCTGTGATGCAAAAAAGGGGAATCAAACAGCAGAGTAGAGGATATAGTCTTTCCTTTAAACACTTTCTTGTTGCCTCCTACTTAAAGGTGCATTGAAATATAAATTAAACAGAAAGATTAGAGGAGCTTTTGTGGTAAATTGAATATTTTAGGAAACTGAGTTAAGCAGAAAGCCCCTTTTTGTTTGTTTCACTTCTTGTTTTGTTTGGTGTCCTTTAGTGATCACTGTCCAGAGCTGAAGATACAGAAGGTATAGGAAATTGGACATAACCTGGGGTTTGTTTAGCTTCTCTATAGTCATTGCCTCTTCCTAAAGGGAATACAGCAGAAATGCCACCTCTTACGGGGTTCTTGTCACTTGAGTTGTTTATAAAGTCTATGTTAGCAAAATTCCCTTTGATTTTTTTTCACACTTTGCTTCTCCTAAATGGGAAATATGCTCTGAATGTGTCTTTCCATCAGCATCACATTCTACCCTTGTTGCTGCGTGAGCTAATTAACCTTTAATGTATACCTGGAGCTTGGACTCAAACAAAGGGAGATGGGAAGACGATTAGATCCTTCTTATTATTAGCAACCCTCTGCAATCCTGAATCACAAGGCAGATGAATGGGGCAGCAAGTCTGATAGTGTGAAAAGGGTTTGACACTAAGAATACTGTGGAAAAATCTCTCTAAATTGGAACCATAATCATGAGCTAAGTAGCTGGAGGATGTTGAATGGGGAAAAAAAAAAGGATATGGATAATATCCAAGTTCTGACTGAAAATATTCCTTCCTGTGGTCTGATTGTGCCTGTTATCCCATGTGACATGATATATGGTTCAAGAAATATGGTCACTATTGGGGCAGACAGTGAGTTTTATTGAGTTTGGAGCCTGGGACTCTGGGACGTCCAGTCAGTCTTTCAGTCTCACATGGGTCATGACCCATGTATCCAAATATACAGGAGAAAGACTAACATTATAAGCCCTTGAAGGATCAGGCATGGATGTTTTCCACCCTATATACACCCATGGAAATCCTAAGGGATAGAAGGGGAGAGAACAATGGAGGAATAAAACCCAGTGGTTATGCTTACCATTTTCATCCAGAGAAAAATCATCCTGAGCATAGCGAAATTTTTCAGGACCACAGGCAATAAACACATCATCATCACCAAAGAAATCATGGAGACAGGTTACCTATGGAGAAAGCAGAAACACTGATTGGTATATGATGGTCCTGACAATGAACTTCACACTACATTGACAAGGAGAAAAGCTTCCCATCTAAGCCATCATCTCAGCTCCCAGGAGTTTTCTTTTTCTTAAAACACCTACCACACTCATAGTCTGAATCATGATCCCTAGTGAGTGATGATACACTGAGTACCATTGTCTATCCATGTTTCAAGTGTGGTAGTTTCAACTGAGTTATGAGTAAGACTGAGACCATGTCCAAATGGAATGCCCTTTTCTGAAGAAAAGTCAACCGGCAGATGGCCCTACAAATGTCATCTTTTCTCAGAGCCTCAAAGACAGGGAGCTCCTGGCCCAACTCTAGGGCGAGGGACTGGGCCAAGGCAGATGAGCAAAATCTTCTGCAGCCTGACTGTAGCTGACCCAGAAGTGGAAATGTGCTGCTTCATCTGAATGAGTTCTAAAAGGACATCATTTCTTAACTGCTTTGGACACACAAAAATTGAACTTTTGCTAAAAGCTGGCCAAGAACCTGGTAGTGGCCCAGAATACCATTTCTTCCTGTGAAACCAGAAGAGGAAAACTTAAAGCTTCATCTGAGCAACTGGTCCCAATAGGCCTGAGTTTCTACTGGTAGAGCCATGTTCCCAGGACCCTCATGCCTGCTAGCATCCTAAGCATTACTGCTTCTCCACAACAGACAGACAGTCTCCCCAACCCCCTTTCTGCATAAAGAGATGAGGGTCCCTGGGAAAGTATGGTGCTCCCTGCAGTCTCCCCACTTCCCGGCTTTCCTAATTACATCTAATAATTAGTACAGCACATCAGGGAAACCCCTGGAGGAACCATAGAGTCAAAACATACTTATCCCACCTCTTAGTTTGAAAGTGTTCAAAACCTCTAATTGTTCTAAGTTTCCCATTCAAGCTGCCAGCAATGGCTTTTCAAAGGGATGGTGCTCACAGACTAACAACAGCTTGCTGGGTGCAGAGAGCAATATGTTACATTAGAAAATATTTATATTAATAACAAATCCCCACCCAAGGTTAACTCAATCCCTGTTTTCCCAGACAAAATGATTGCAAGCCTTACACAAAAGGCGATATACTTTAAGATTATCCCTATTGTGTCAGCCTTTCAATCATCCAAGAGATGCCCAGAGAAGAGAAGGCGACTCGAAGGACTGCGGGTCACTCTCATTAAGCCTCTTTCCAGTCCTGGGTCTTGACCTCATCAAATTGGCCAACACCTTTCTTCAACCCACTTGTCCTTCACCCATTCATTCCACCATCACAGAATGACAATCAGAGCTACAAACGAATTGAATGCTTACTCTGTGACAGGCACTCTAGTAAGTACTTCCAAATCTGTCATCTCATTTTATCCTCACAAGAAACCCTAGAAGTCAGTATTTATTGTCATTTTTATTTTAGACTTGAGAAAACTGAGACCCAGAGACAATAAGTAAGTTTTCCAGGTGGAAATCAATGAAGCCAAATAAACACAGATCTATCTAACTTCAAAGCCTTTCCTTTTAACCACTTGGCAATACAAAGCACTTACATATAGATCAGTCACTGGGGAGACAATGATGAATAAGACTCAGGCCATGACTTCATGGAGCTCACAGTCTGATGAGGTGAGATACATTGAAATAGAGTATTTCAATTTAGTGTCATGAGTACTAGGATGGGAGTATCTGTTGGTGCTGTGAAAGCTATTTATTACCATGTCCAAATGACCTTAGTCACTAGTTAGCACTGTTAGTTCAATAGGCATCCTGCATATTGTCCTAGTAGTGGATCCAATGACAGAGGCTACATGGTTTTGATCCTAGCTGCAGACCTCTCACCAACATCTTGGACCTAGGCTTAATAAAATGCAGAGTTCTTAACTCTGATACACCAAATATCTCTGAACTATTTACCTGCCACCACATCCTTGACCCTGAAGATCTCTGCCTTTTCTTCTTCTT
>NW_016825471.1:41578-44467 GCF_001698545.2 Rhinopithecus bieti | reverse complement strand
CTTCCATCCATCATTCTTCTCCTGTATCTATTATCACCTTCCTTTATTTAGCAAACAAAATTTTGAAATTCTTTGTAAACAGTACTATAATGTTACCATAATTCCTATTTTCACCCGATTGTCTTTTTAACATCTTTACTAAGATACAATTCACATACTGTAAACTTTGCTCATTTAAAGTGTATAAGGCGGTGGCTTTTAGTATATTCACAGAATTGTGCAACCATCACTACAATTTAAGTTTGGAATGTTTCATCACCCAACAAGTAAACTCTACCCAATAGCAGTCACTCCCCATCCCCCACTCCCTCAGCACTATACAAACACCAACTTACTTTCCGTCTCTGTGGATTTACCTATTCTAGACATTTTATATAACTAAAATCATACAATATGTGGTCTTTTGTGGTTTGTGTCTTCTAGTTACCACATTTTTGAGCTTCATCCATGTTGTAGCGTGCATTAGTACTTCACATGTTTTATTGAATAGCATTCCATTGTATGGATAAAAAGCACATTGCGTGCGCCCGTTAATAAGTTGATGGACATTTGAGTCGTTTTCACTTTTTGGCTATTATGCATAATGCTGCTATGAACATCGGTGTACAAATTTGTTTGAACACCTGTTTTTTTGTCTTTTGGATATATATGTAGAAGAGTTACATGATTGTTCTGTATTTAACAATTTGAGGAACGTGAGACTTTTCCAAGTTGGCTTCACTATTTTACATTCCCACCAACAGTGTATGAGTATTGTTCTGATTTCCCCAATTTCTAGCCAATGCTTGTTGTTATTTATCCTTTTGATTACAGTCATGCTAATGGCTATAAAGTGGTTTCTCATTGTAGTTGTGACTTACATTTCTCTGATGGCTAAATATGTTGAGCATCTCTTTATGTGATTATGGCCATTTGTGTATCTTCTTTGGAGAAATGTCTTTTCAGATCCTGTGTCCATCTTTAAGTTGGGTTATTTGTATTTTTATTGTTCAATTTTAACAGTTCCTTATATATTCTGATTACAAGTCTGTTATGTTTTACCATTTTATGGGTTGTCTTTTATTTTCTTGAGGGTATGCTTTGAAGTATGTAAGTTAAAATTTTGACAAATTCATCATTTTGTTGTTGTTGTTGTTGCTTATATTTTACTTTTACTGTCTTGTTTTGCTAAGGAAACATTGTCTCATCCAAGATCATAAAGATTTACTTCTCTGTTTTCATTTAATAGTTTTACCTTGTGCACTTATGTCTGTGATCTATTTTGAGTTACTTTTTGTATATGATATGGGATAGAGATTTAAGTTCATTCAGTTGTCCAAGCACCATTTGCTGAAATGACCACACTTTCCCCATTAAATTTTCCTGACAGCTTTGTCAAAAATAAGATAATCGTAAATATGTAGTTATATATTTGATACTTTAATGATTTTAACAAATTATAATTGCAACTACAAATAGTGTGATGCCATTATGTATAATATATATTATATATGTGTATATATGCACAGTGTGAAATGATTTAATCAAACTAATTAATATATCCTTAACTTTACTTTATTCCTACTGTTCAGATGCAGCTTTTTACTGTTTGACCAACATCACCCTATTCCACCCCACCCAGCCTCTGCTAACCAACATTGTTTTAGATTCCACATATAAGTGAGACCATGTTGTATTTGTAATACATATAAAATATACACGCACATATACAATGGAAACTTTATATAAGAAACACATATAAAGAAACATATATAAAGGAACATATATAAAGAACATAAGAACATATATAAAGAACATAAGAACATATATATGTTCCTTTATATATGTTTTTATAAAGAACATACACACACACACACACACACATATATTATATTTTGTTTATCCATTCATCCATTGATGGACACTTACGTTGATTCCATAACTTGTCTATTATAAATAATACTGCGTGTAAAGGTATATTTCGGGGCATTCGGTTCTCTTTCTATGGTCTGTATGTCAGTGTACTATATGTGTACCTTTGCCAGTTCCACACAGTTTTGATTTCTGTAGCTGTGTAGTGCATTTTGAAACTTGGAAGTGTGAGTCCTCCAATTTTGTTCTTTCTTTTTAAATTCTTTTCTTTCTTTGGCATCCCTTGCATTTCTGTATGACTCATAGGATCAGAACGTCAGTATCTGCAAAAAACCCAGCTGGGATTTTGATAGAGATTCTGTTGAATCTTTGGTTGAACATGGGAAGCAGTGTCTTCTTTACAATATTAACTCTTTTAATTCATAAGCATGGATGCCTTTCCATTTAATTGCATCTTTTTAAGTTGCTTTCAGCGATGGTTTTAGTTTGCAGAGTTTATACTTCACCTCTTTTGTTAAATTTATTTCTAAACATTTTATTCTTTTGCTGCTATTATAAGTAGAATTGTTTTATTAATATTAGTTTAGGTTTCTTCATATCTATCCAGTGTCCATAAACGCACGTGATCACTGTATTTACATATGATGTTTGTATTTTCATTTTGTAACTTGCAACATTGTTGAATTGGTTTATTACTTCTCATAGGTTTTCTTGTGGATTCTTTAAGATATTTTATATATTAATACAAAATCCTGTCATCTGCAAAGGAAGAAACTTTTACTTCCTTTCTGATCTGGATACGTTGTATTTCTCGCCTCACTGGCCTGGTTAGAACCTCGATTACAATGTTGAAAGTAAGTTTCTAGAACATAAATCCTTGTCTTGTTCCCAATTTATTTATTTACTCATGTCAATCTTTTGCCCGTAAGTGAAATATTAGTTTGATATATATGTTTTCCACATGTATTAAGTTGGTTTTACCTAAAAGCTTTTTCTTTTTCTTTTTTTTTTTTTTTTTTTTTTTTTTTTTTTTTTTTT
>NW_016825471.1:30604-39995 GCF_001698545.2 Rhinopithecus bieti | reverse complement strand
GCCTCCCAAAGTGCTGGGATTACAGGCTTGAGCCACCGCGCCCGGCCTCACCTCTTCTTTATACATCTGGAAGAATTAGCTGTGAATCTATCTGGTCCAGGGCTTTTTCTGGTTGATAGGGATTTTTTTAAAAATAGCTCATTCAATTTTGAAACTCATTAATTGATCTCTTCAGGATTTCAGTTTCTTCCTACTTCAGTCTTGGGAGGCTGTATGTTTCTAAGAATTCATTCATTTCTTTTAGGTTTTCCAGTTTGTGTGCATAGAAGTGTTCATAATCGTCTCCAGAGTTTTTGTTTTTTGTTTTATTTTTTTCCTGTGGGGTTGAGGGTAGTGTAACCTATGTCATTTCTAATTGTATTTATCTGTATCTTCTTTTTCTCATTTATTAATCAATAGTGAGCTATTGTTTTTGTTTATTCTTTGGATGGACCAACTCTTGCCTTCACTGATGTTTTGTGTGGATTTTCACATCTCAGTTTCATTTACCTCAGCTCTGATTTTGGTTATTGCTTTCCTTTTGCTAGTTTTGGGGTTGATTTGTTCTTATTTTTCAGTTTCTCTAGGTGTGATCTTAGGTTGTTAATTTGAGACCTTTCTAGCTTCTTGATGTAGGCATTTAGCACTATAAACTTTCCTCTTAGCACTGCTTTGACTGTGTCCCAGAGATTCTGGTATGTTGTATTTTTGTTTTCATTCATTTCAAAGAACTTTTTCAATTTTTGCCTTAATTTGATTCTTTACCCCAAAAGTCATTCAGGAGCAGGTTGTTTAATTTTCATGTAATTATGTGGTTTTGAGAGATCTTCTTGGTATTTATTTCTATTTTTATTAAACTGTGGTCTTTGAGAGTGTGGTTGGTATGATTTTCAGGTGTTTTTGTTTTGTTTTGTTTTTCTGAGACAGAGTCTCACTCTGTTGCCCAGGCTGGAGTGCAGTGGCAAGATCTTGGCTCACTCCAACCTCTGCCTCCTGGGTTCAAGCGATTCTCCTGCCTCAGCCTCCCAAGTAGCTGGGATTACAAGCATGTGCCACCACGCCCAGCTAATTGTTTTGTATTTTTGGGAGAGACGGGGTTTCACCATGTTGGCCAGCCTGGTCTCGAACTCCTGACCTCAGGTGATCCACCCACCTCAGCCTCCCAAGTGCTGGGATTATAGGCATGAGCCACCGTGTCTGCCCCAGGGATTATTTTTTTTATTTTTGAAAATTGCTTTAAGGCAATTGCGTGGTTGATCTCATAATATGTGCCATGTGTAGATGAAAAGAATGAATATTCTGTTTTCAGGTGGAGCGTTCTGTTGATGTCTGTTAGGTCTGTTTTTTTCAAGTGTCAAGTTTAGATTCTAGATACCTCTGTTAGTTTTCTGCCTTGATGATCTGTGAAACTGTCAGTGGAGTGCTGAAGTCTCCTACTAACACTATGTAGTTATCTAAATCTCTTGGTAGGTCTCTAAGAACGGGTTTTGTGAATCTAGATGCTCCAATATTGGGTGCATGTATATTTAGGATAGTTAAGTCTTCTTGTTGAATTGAACCCTTTTTCATTATATAACGACCCATTATGAAATGTCCCTCTTTCTCTCTAAATAACTTTTATTGTTAGTTTAAAATCTATCTTCTGTGATATAAGTATAGTCACTCATCTTATTGTTGTTTTTCATCCTTTCACTTTCAACCAGTTATTATCTTTGAATTTAGAGTGTGTGTCATAGAAAGTATAAAATTGGATTTTTTTTGTGTGTGTGTGATGTTATCTGTTTTTAGATTGGATTGTTCAACCTGGTGACATTAATGTTATCATTGATATAGTTGGATTGACATCTGTGATTTTGCTTTTCGTTTTCTGTCTCATGTCATTTTTGTTTCTTCTCTACTGTCTTCTTTTAAGTTAATTGGATATATTTTAGTGTAACCTTTTAATTCTGTTGATTATTTTAAAATTGTATTTTAGTTATTTTCTTAGTGTTTCTGTCTAGGGCTTACAATACACATTTTAATTTATCAAAATTTCCTTCAGATTCATATTAACTTAATTTCCGTGAAGTATGGAAAGTTTACTCCTATAAACTCTGTCCCCTTTTACCATTTTCATGCTATTATAATTATACATATTGCATCTATATATATTACAAATCCATAAGTACATTGTTTTAATTATAGCATTATATATTATGTCTTTTAAAGAGACTATGAGAAGAGAGCAGAACACAAATATAGGGATTTTATAATATGTATACTCTTGTTTACCCTTTTGGCTTTCCATTTATTTCTGTGGAATTGAGTTACCATCTTGTGTCATTTCCTTATGACAGTACTGCTCTACGCCCTTAGGGAAAACTTCCAGAAACTTTAACTTATGTTTTAAATAATTTTCATTGTTGAATTGTTTTGTTGTATCAAAGACTGCCATGTTCCTCACTCTTCCATTACAAAAGCTCAGCATGGTTGCCTTTTACAATAAAGTAAATCTTATTTTGTACACAAATTTAAAAGTTTTGACCTACAAAATCATTTAACTGACTGATATTTTAAAAATCTTTGAGCTTTTAATTTGTATTACTACTCGAGTAATGTAGCGGAAGGGGCAGAGAGACAGTAACGGGCACATGTTTCTAGCACTTTCATTTTCCTTCTCCTACTTTTGAGTAAAGTACAATGGCTATAGAACTTATATAGAACACCTTTCTCTTCTCCATTTTTTAAAATCCAAGTCCCAATTGTGTTATCGTGAATGGGCATCACGAAAGTTGTGCGCCTACTCTGGGCACTCTGCTAGGTACTCTGCATAGGTAATTTCACTTAATCTTCACAATAGCCCTGAAAAGTAAGTACGAGGGTTAATTTTATGTGCCAACTAGACTATGATGCCTAGTAGTTTGGTCAAACACCAGTCCAGATGTTCTTGTAAAGGTGTTCTTTAGATATGATTAACATTTAAATTAATAGACTTTGTAAACCAGATTACCCTTCATAAAGGTGAGCAGACCCCATTCAATCATGCGAAAGCCTTAAGAGAAAAAGGTTGAGGCCCAGTGAGGAAGCAGCAACTCTGCTTCCAGACTGCTTACAGACTCAAGACTACAACATAAACTCTTTCTGGAATTTTCAGCTGATCAGCTTGCTCTGCAGATTTCAAACTTGCCAGCCTCCACAATTGTGTAAGCCAGTTGCCTAAAATGTATCTTTTAAATTAATTTCTTACATGAATCACTCTTTTCTTTCTCTCTTGCTATATATGTATATATAGACATATATATATAATACAGATAGAAATACATGCATATCTATATATATATCTACATAAATATATATCCTTTTTGATATGTAGACATTGAGCAATATACATAGATGCATAGATGTATGTCTTTATAGATGTATAGATATCTATGTGAACATAGAAATGCATATAGCACATATATGAAGATAGATATAGCTATCTCTTTCTATATATCTATGCCCATAGATATATAGATATCGATATTTATATAGAGAGAGATTTATATGTATATAGCTATTTACATATCTATCTGTTTATCTGGAGAACCTTGTCTAATACTGTAGATTTTATTATCTCTACAGTTTTGATGGAGAAACTGAAATTATGCAACCTTCCCAGGGTTACACAGCTGGGAAATAGCAGTTCTCTAAATATTAATAACTCTAAAATCTATGTTTTGCCACTCACTGCCATTCCTCTTAAAGTGAGGCTGAAAGGACCCTTTTCCTGCCTCTCTCTACCCCTGAATTCTCTTTAGATGACCATATATAAAATAAATACATTCCTGAACACTGACTATAAAGTCAAATTTTGGGGCACAAACACTTTTTTTTACTAAATTTAAAAATTACATCCTGGTCTTACTGAATGCTGCAGTTTCTGTGGCAGCAGAAAGTCTAAACTTTGAAATAGAAGTTTGAGGCAAATACTACAAGCAAGTAAATTAGATAAACAAAGCAGAGAAGGTACATATTTTACCTCAACTATTTATCTTGTATAATTTTAATCTAGCTCTTTATTCACAAAGAATTTTGATACTTGTGTTGGTTTTATCAGCTCCATCAGTAAAAATAAGTCAAATGAAGAATTGGACTGACAGTTTCTGGACTGGCTAGAAGAGGTGAAGTCAGTTAAAATAATCAAACAGGTTTGTTTACGTTGATGATACTTGAACGAAATAGTGGATAGTTTTATTTCCTTTCAGGTTTTTTTTTTACTATATATATTGGAAATATATACAGATCACATGTGATATAAACTATTTCTAAGTGTTAGTAAAGTCTTAAGTGGAAGAATTGGGGAAGCGTGTGTTTATTAAATTTTTAACTAGCTTGGAGTGGAGGTGGGGAAAACACAAATTGGCATCTGGTTTAATGACTGACTCCTCAGCAAATGGGACATTGGTTAATGGCCAATGGACATTTCAACTCAATTCTACTTTTTTTTTGTTGTTTCCTACAATGTATCTGCCACCATGCTATGCTTTGGGAATATATAATTAAGGAAGAAGACATTCTGGGTCATCAAAAAACTCAGTCTTAAAATCAAATTCTCTACATTTTGTAACGTTTAAGCTGTAAAGTGCTACTGTCAATAGTGATTATAATTATTCACTGATTTCACCCATATTTTTAACTGTATACTATGTAGCAGGCACTTTGTTAGAGAATGAGAATACTATTATGAATAAAACATTATGTCTACTTTTAGAAACTGACTGCTATGGTTTGAATATGGTTTGTTTATTCCTACCAAAACTGATCTTGAAATTTAACCTCCAATGTGGCGGTGTTGAGAAGTGGAGACTAGTGAGAGGTGTTTAGATCATGAGGGATGATCCATCATGAATGGCTTAGTGCCATTCTGACGGTAGTCAATGAGTTCTCTCTCTGGTGAGACTGAATTATTTCTTATGGGAATGGATTAGTTTAGTTCTCATGGAAATGGGTTCATTACCTCAAAACTGGGCTGTTAATATAAGCCATAATATCCTTTGGGTTTTGCCTCTTTGTACGTGTCTATTTCCCCTTTGACCTTCTCTGCCATGTTATGACCACATAAGTATGAAATCCCTCAACAGAAGCCAAAGCCATGCCCTTGAACTTCCCATCATGCAGAACTGTGAAGTAAATAAACCTGTTTTCATTATAAATTACTCAGCCTCAGGTATTCTGTTACGGCAACAATGAATTAACTAAGGCATAAAATTGGTACCAAGGAGTGGATTGTTATAGATACATGAAAATGGGGAAGTGGCTTTGAACTGGGTAAAGGGCAGAAGTTGGAAGAGTTTGAAAGAGCAGGCTAAAAGGAGATGGTATTGCAGCGATGGGAGCATTAGGGTGCTTTTGGTGAGTACTCAAAAGAAGACTAAAAAAATGAGGGAAAGTTTGCAACTTTTTAGAGATTGGGTAAGTGGTAGTGAAAGACAGTAAAGGACATTCTGATGAGATTTCAGATAAAAATGAGTATTTATTTGAAAAGTAGAACAAATGTCACTCGTTACAAAGTTGCAAAGAATTTGGCTGCATTATGTCTATGCTCTACAGCTTTGTGGAAGGCCAAACCTAAGAATAATGACCTAGCATATCTGATTGAAGAAATTTCTAAACAGCAAAGTGCTCAAGAATTAGTGTGGTTACTTTTAATAGCTTATGATTAGTTAAGGCAGCAAAGGAATGACCTAAGAGCCAGAATTTATAATTAAAAATGAAGCAGATAATAAACATTTGGAAATTTCATAGCCTGGCCTTCTGGTAGAGAATAAAAAGGAATTTTCAGGAGAGGAATCAAGACTGGCTGAGCAACCTGTTGCTAAAGAAGTTAGCATGGCTAAAAGGGAGACAGGTGCAAATAGTCAAAACAATTAGAAGAAGGCTACACTGGCATTTGAAGATCTTCATGGCTGTCCTTTCCAACATGAGCCCAGAGGCCTGGGAGGGCAGAATGGTTTTCTAAGGTGATCCTGGGGCACCACTGCCTTACATCAACTCACGATGCTGCTCCCCAATTCTCAACCACTCTGGGTAGAGCAGCCATCACTTTAACAGCCTCAGGTATGGCTCAGGTCACTGCTCCAGAAGGCCCAAGTAGTAAGCCTTGACAGTTTCCACATGGTACTAAGTCTACACGTGCCTAGAATGCAAGAGTCATGGAGGCCAGGTGGCTTCCACCTAGATTTCAGAGGATGTATCTGAAAGCCTGGGAGCCCATCCAGAAATTTGCTACAGGGTGGAGCCAACAGAGGAAACTGCTACTAGGGCACTATGTAATGGAGCCATAGGGGCAGAGCCACCACTGGGCCCCCAGAATGATAGAGCCACAGGCAGTGTGCAATACCAGCTAGGAAAAGTCACAGGCATTCAACACTCCAACCTGTGAGAGCAGTCACGTGGGCTACATCCTGGAAACTTATGTTGGCAGGTCTTCTCAGGGTCTTGGGAGCCCACCCCTCACACCAGTGTGCCCAAGATGTAGGACATCGATGTCAAAGGAGATTGTTCTGGAGCTTTAGGATGTAATGTAATCCCAGCAGTTTGAAAGGCCAAGGCAATAGGGTCACGTGAGCCCAGGAGTTCAAGACTATCCTGGGCAACATGGGGAGACCCTGTCTCTGTGAAAAGTAAAACAAATTAGCCTGGCATGGTGGCACACACCTGTGATCCTAGCTACTCAAGATGCTGAGGTAGGAGGGTCAGTAGGGTCCAGGAGATTGAGGCTGCAGTGAGCCATGATCATGCCACTGTACTCCAGTCTGGGTGACAGAGCAAGACTCTGTCTCAAAAANGGGGGGGAAGAATGCTTTGGTTTGGGTATCATTTGGATGATTGGTTTGGTCCCACCACAACACGTTGAAATTTGGTCCCCAGTGTGGCAGTGTTGGGAGGAGGGGCCTAGTGAAAGGTGTTTGGGACATGGGGGAGGATTCCTCATGAAAGGCTTGGTGCTATTCTTATAGTAGTAAATGTTTTTTGTCATTTATTAACGTGCTTTACATTTTATTTGATGTGTTCCTTGCTCTTTTTATTTAAAGTATGTTACATTGTTTAGAGTTGGAAGAGAATTCAAGAGATCATCTGGCCCAGGGATATAAAATATCTTGCATAAAAGCTTCCACACTTATTCCCTTGTCTATGCCAGATACTGTTTAAATTATTATAGTGATCTTTCCTATGGAGTCTCAGAATTCTTCTGAACACATTACTTTAGGAAGATGCTACCAGTCATTACATCTGGCACAGGAGTTAAAACCTATTCGCTACTTCAATCTAGTCTAGACAACCTCATTTTACCAACAAGGAAACTGAAATAGAGAAAAATCAAATGATACCCCAGGACTCAAAACTTGTAACATGCAAAGGAAGAAGAATTCTGGCGCTTCTTACTCAATCCAGTGGTATTTCTACTATATGTCTTTTAAGGTCATCTTGAAAGAGAAATTTTCTGAAGTAACAGGAAAATTACTATAAAGTGCACACTTCAAGATTTTCTTGAAAAACGTGCATTTCTGTTTTCAATGCTAATCCACCCTGGTTATGATTAGTGTCTTAGAAAACACCAGAAAGAGTTCTTTATTTGAACAACATATAAGCCCAGTATAAAATATTTGTAAGTGAAGCTTTTCTGAGTGAAATAAGTGTGTGTGTGTATTTGTTCTCTCCCCCACTCCGTCTCAAGCACCGAGTAACTCTTGGGACACCCTAAGCCTTTTTAAAGAGCAGTTTGAAAGCCATTACACTTGAGGAACAAATGTCTCTGCCTAAAGGAACTGTAAATATTATATATTCATAATTTAAAATATTTTTTTCAACTCAGATACCATATCTATTTTTCAAACACAAAGAGTCATAGACTGATATTTCCCTGAACTATGCCAATGGACTTCATATATACAACAAACTAGTGATTCATTTTTAATGTACTTGATTAATAAGCAGATTTTATAGTGGATCGTTAAATCAGGCAAGTGATACTACAAGAGACTATGGATAAATAAATGAAATATACTTTACTATTTATCCTTTGGACTGCTACCATTACAAGCACTTATTCTGTGTTAGATATGTTGTACACAGTGCTATTAGTTTTTAAAATTAACCTGAAATAAAGTCTCAGCTAAGTATTCTTGACATAGAAGGGAGGGAGTCAGAAAACTCCGGGTCCCAAATGTTCTTTAGCTTGTCACACCCTTCACATACACAATCTGAAATAATGTAAAGTAGCCTTAACTTGAGTCATATATTTTCAACCCATTATAATAATGGCCTTCAAACTTTTTGGTTATGATCTCCAGTGAGAAGTGTACCTTAAATCATGACTCAATAAATAAGTAAATATAGATCTATAAGTATATAAGACTTATCAGTCACTATATACATATTTATAAGCATGTATATCTATCTCCCCATAAAGACTGTAATTGGAAAATAAATTTAATGAAACTTCTTTTTGCTTGTCCTACTTTCTCCAGTGCAGTTAGGAGTAGCCTGTCAATATCATTATAACCATTAGTTTGACAAAAATGTCCTAAGCTATCAAATACAAGGTAACCCAGAACCTTGCCTTTATAAGTATTTAATTAGAAGTATCCAATGGTCAAATTTTGCATATCTCTATTGACACATCATGCCATTGACAGAGTGCCCTGTTTACCACTTGAAAGAGAGTCTGTGATACCTTTAATTTGATTAGAGAAGAATTTCCAGAAAACCCAGAACCAAGCCAGAAAATTTGTCTTTAAGAAATCATCATATATACCATAAATATATGTAATTCTTATTTATCAGTTAAAAAATAGATATCTTAGCCAGAGGTAAAGTAAAACATAGAGAAATGCAGCCTCGCCAGCATCTGTTGTTTCTTGACTCTAATAATCGTCATTCTTACTGGCGGGAGATAGTATCTCATTGTGGTTCTGATTTACATTTCTCTAATGATCAGTGATGTTGAGCTTTTTTTTATATGTTTGTTGGCTGCATATATGTCTTCTTTTGAGAAGGTTCTGTTCATGTCCTTTGTCCACTTTTTAATTGGATTGTTTGTGTCTTTCTTGTGAATTTAAGTTTCTTGTGGATTCTGGATATTAGACCTTTGTCAGATGGGTAGACTGAAAACATTTTCTCCCATTCTGTAGATTGTCTGTTCACTCTGATGATAGTTTATTTTGCTCGGCAGAAGCTCTTTAGTTTAAATAGATCCCATTTGTCAATTTTTGCTTTTGTTGCAATTGCTTTTGTTGTCTTTGCCATGAAATATTTGCCCTTCCCTATATCTTGAATGGTATTGCCTAGAATTTCTTCTAGAGTTTTTATAGTTATGGGTTTTACTTTTAAGTCTTTAATCCATCTTCAGGTTTTGTTTTTTCTGTTTTTTCTGGTTTTTTTTTTTTTT
>NW_016825471.1:17595-29975 GCF_001698545.2 Rhinopithecus bieti | reverse complement strand
TTTTTTGATACAGGGTTTTACTTTCCTGCTCAGGCTGGAGTACTGGAGTGCAGTGGTGTGATCTTGGCTCACTGCAGCCTCCACCTCCCCGGGCTCAGGTGACCCTACCACGTAAGCCTCCTGAGTAGCTGGTTCTACAACTGCAGGACACCACACGTGGCTGATTTTTGTATTTTTTGTACAGACCAGATTTTACCATGTCGCTCAAAATGATCTCAAACTCCTGGGCTCAAGGGATCCTCCCACCTTGGCATCTCAAAGTGCTGGGATTACAGGCATGAACCACAGCACCTGGACGTAATTTGCTTGTTAATTTAAGTTCCTTATAGATTCTGTATATTAGACCTTTGTCTGATGCATAGTTTGCTAATATTTTCTCCAATTTAATAGGTTGCCTCTTTACTCTGTCGATAGTTTCTTTTGCTGTGCAGAAGTTCTTTATTTAGGTCCCATTTATACTTTTGTATTTCTGTTGCAATTGCTTTTCACATCTTCATGAAATCTTTGCCAGGTCCTATGTCCAGAATTGTATTTCCTAGGTTATCTTCTAGCCTTTTTATAGTTTTAGGTTTTACATTTAAGTCCTTAATTCATTTTGAGTTGATTTTGCATATTGTGTAAGGAAGGAGTCCTGTTTGAATTTTCTGCATATGGTTAGTCAATTATCGCAGCACCATTTATTGTGGCTATAATGAATGGGATTGTGTTCTGGATTTGGCTTTTTGTTTGGACGTTGTTGGTGTATAGGAATGCTACTGATTTTTATACATTAATTTTGTATCCCAAAACTTTACTGAAGTTGTTTATCTTTACAAGGAGCTTTTGGTCAGAGACTATGGGGTTTTCTAAATATAGAATCATATAATCTGCACACAGGGATAGTTTGACTTCCCTTTTGGATGACCTTTGTTTTTATTTTTTTCCTCTTGCCTGATTACTCAGGCCAGGACTTACAGTATTATGTTGAATAAGAGAGTTGAGAGATTGCGTCCTTTTCTTGTTCTAGTTCTTAAGGGGAATGCTTCCAGTTTTTGCCCATTTAGTATGATGTTGGTTGTGTGTTTGTCATAGGTGGCTCTTATTATTGTGAAGTGTGTTCATTCAATGCCTAGTGTGTTAAAGGTTTTTAACATGGAGGGATGTTGGATTTTATCAAACTCCTTTTCTGCATCTATGAGATGACAAGGTCATTTTTGGTTTTAGTTCTGTTTATGTGATGAATCATATTTATTGATTTGTGTATGTTGAACCAACTTTACATCCTAGGGATCAAGCCTACTTGATTATGGTGGATTAGCTTTTTTATGTGCTGCTGGATTCAGTTTGCTAGTACTTTGTTGAGGAATTTGTGTCTGTGTTCATCAAGGATATTAGACTGAAGTTTCATTGTTGTCATTGTTGTTGTTGTTCCTCTGCCAGGTTTTCGTATCAGCATAATTCTGGGCTCATAGGATGACTCAGGGAAGAATCTCTCCTCCACAGTTTTATGGAATGATATCAGTAGGAATGGTACCAGCTCTTCTTTATTCATCTGGTAGAATTTGGCTGTGAATTTCCCTGGTTCTGGGATTTTGGTTAGTAGGTTTTTTGTTTGTTTGTTTGTTTTGTTTTGTTTTGTTTTGTTTTGTTTATTTATTATACTTTAAGTTCTAGGGTAGGTTTGTTATTACTGATTCAATTTCAGAACTTGTTGGCCTGTTCAGGGTTTCAATTTCTTCCTGATTCAGTAGTCAGAGCCTGTATGTTTCCAGGAATGTATTCATTTCTTCTAGGTTTTCCATCTTGTGTGCATACTCGTGTTCTTAGTAGTCTTTGAGGGTTTTAGTATTTCTGTGTGGTCAATGATAAATGTCCCCTTGGTCATTTCCAATTGTGTTTATTTGGCTCTTTCTCCTTTTTTATCGGTCTAACTAGTGATCTATCTATCTTATGAGTTCTTTCAAAGAACCGGTCCCTGGATCCATTTATCTTTTGTATGTTTTTGTGTCCCAATTCCTTTCAAGTCAGCTCTGATTTTGGTTATTGTCTTCTTCCTGCTTCGGTGTTGTTTGTTCTTGTTTCTCTAGTTCTTCTATGTGTGATGTTAGATTATTAATTTGAGATCTTTCTGACTTTTTGATGTGGCTGTATACTGCTATAACCTTCTCTCTAAACACTGCTTTAGCTCTGTCCCAGAGATTCTGGTATGTTGTATCTCTATTTTCATATGTTTTAAATAATTTCTTGATTTCTGCCTTAATTGTGTTATTTACCCAAAAGTCATTCAAGAGCAGGTTATTCAATTTCCACATAATCGTATGGTTTTAAGTGAATTTCTCAGTCTTGATTTCTAATTTGATTGTACTGTGGTCTGAGAGATTCTCTGTTATGATTTCAGTTATTTTGCACTTGCTGAGAAGAATTGATTATGTGATCATTTTTAGAGTATGTGCCATGTGGTATTGAGAAGAATGTATATGCTGTGGTTTTTGGGTGGAGAGTTCCATAGATGTCTCAGTTTCATTTGATCCAGTGCTGAATTCAGGTCCTGAATATCTTTGTTAATTTTCTGCCTCAGTGATCTGTGTAATACTGTCAGTGGGATGTTACCATCCCCCATTGTTATTGTGTGGGAGTCTAGGTCTCCTTAAAGGTCTCTAAAAACTTTTTTTTATGAATCTTGCTTCTCCTGTATTGAGTGCATATATATTTAGGATACTTAGGTCTTCTTGTTGGATTGAACCCTTTACCATTAGGTAATTCCCTTCTTTGTCTTTTTTGTTCTTTGTTGGTTTAAAGTCTGTTTTGTCTGAAATTACAATTGCAGTCCCTTCTTTTTTCTGTTTTCCAATTGCTTGGTATAATTTTCTCCATCCCTTTACTTTGAGCCTATGAGTATTACTGCATGTAAAATGTGTCTTTTGAACACAGCATACCATTGGGTCATACTTCCATTTACAGCTTGATATTCTGTGCCTTTTAATTGGTACATTTAGCCCAATTATATTCAAGTTTAATGTTGACATGTGTGGATTTTATCCTGTCATCAGTTTGTCAGCTGGTTGTTATGCAGTGTCTTTTGTGTGGTTGCTTTATAGTTTCAATGGTCTATGTATGTAACTGTGCTTTGGTAGTGTTTGGTAATAGTCTTTCCTTTCCATATTTAGCACTCATTTAGGGACCTCTTTTAAGGTAAGTCTTTTGGTTACAAATTCTCTTAGCATTTGCTTGTCTGAAAAGAATCGTATTTCTCCTTCACTTTTTAAGTTTAGTTTGGCTAGATATGAAATTCTTGGTTGGAAATTATTTTCTTTCTTTTTNATGTTGAATATAGGTCCCCAATCTTTTCTGGATTATAGGGTTTCTGCTGAAAGTTCTGCTGTTATCCTGATAGGGTTCCCTTTGTAGGTAACCTGTCCCTTCTTTCTAGGTGTCTTTAACATTTATTCTTTCATTTCAACCTTGGAGAATCTGATGATTAGGTATCTTGTGGATGGTCTTTTTTGGTAGTATCTTGCAAGGGTTCTCTGCATTTCCTGAATTTCAATATTGGCCTCTCTAGTGAGGCAGGGGAAATTTTCATTGACAATATTTTGAAATATGTTTTCCAAGTTGCTTGCTTTTTCTCTTTCTCTTTCAGTGATGCCAATGAGTCATAGATTTGGTCTCTTTGCATAAGCCCATATTTCTTGGAGGTTTTGTTAATCATTTTTTATTCTTTTTTCTTTATCGTTGTCTGACTGAGTTAGTTCAGAAAACCCGTCTTCAAGTCTGCAATTTTTCTCATCTTGTAATCTGCTGTTAATATTTGTGATTTCGCTATGAAATTCTTTTAGTGTGTTTTTCAGCTCTATCTGATCAGTTTGGTTCTTTCTTATAATGCCATTTGGTCTGTCAGCTCCTGTATCTTTTTATTCTAATCCTTAGATTCTTTGGATGGGGTTTCAACTTTCTCCTGAATGTCAGTGATCTTCATTCCTCTCTATATTCTGTGTTCTATTTCTGACCTTTCAGCCATTTTAGCCTGGGTAAGAACCCTTGCTGAGGAAGTACTGCAATCATTTGGAAGGAAGAAGACACTCTGGCTTTTTGGGTTGCCAGAGTTACTGCACTGTTTTTTTTTGTTTGTTTGTTTTTGTTTTCCTCATTGGTGTGGACTAATGTTCCTTTCAGTGTGGTGTAATTTGAGTATGGTCTATTAACTTCTTTTCTCGATATTTTCAGAGGGCTACAGCTTTGTGTGGCGTCCTTATTTGTTGCTGAGTTATCTTCCTTGGCTTCACAGGGGGTCATAATAGCAAAGTGCTTCTAGTGTTTAAATGTAGGCTTGATCCAGTGATAACACTTAAGTGTAACGGCCAGCAGGTAGGCTCTTGCTCAGCTACATGGTTCCTATGCATTTCCTCATAATTGCAGCCATTCTCCCTTTCAGATTATTTGAAAGTGTGGACTCTTCTCTCACTTGAGTGCTGACTCCAGATCTTGGCTTGGCAGTCCAGAGCCGCACACTGCAGCCCTGGGGTGAATAGGGTTTATGTTTCTTTCCCAGCTTCGATCCAGCAGGGAGAGGGAACTTGGCAATGGCTGTGGCAGAGGGCTTTTTGCTTGTTTCTTGGGGATTCACCCCAGAGAAATGCAGAGCTACTGTCAATAGGTGTGACTGGCCTGGGGTGGGGAGGCTGCATTGTAGGCCCAAGCTGGAGAGCCCTGCCTGATGATAAGCAGTGGCTGGGGGTTCATAGGGAGACAGACTGGCCTCTGTTCCTTAGGGCAGCTGCTGCTTGTTGGAGGTGTGGTTAAAGCATGCAGATTCTTTTCTCCTTCCCCAGTCCAAGGGTAGTAAGGGCAGTACCATTGGCAGCAGTGCAGAGGTGCTTTTGGGTGCCTCTGGAAACTCCACCTCAGAAAAATGAAGAGCCACTGCTACTGGGAATGTTCAGCCAGGAGTGGGGCAGCTGTGCTGCTGGCCTGAGCTGAGGGCTCACAGAGAGAAGAGACTGGGCTCCTCTCTCTGTGGGGTGACTGTGTCTTGCTGAAAGTACCATCAAAGCCCTCAGGCTCTGTTTCTTCTTTAGTCTGAGGGCATCAGGGGCAGACCTACTGCTGGATGTTGGTTGCCTCTCTGAGCTTGTCCCCAGGGAAACACAAAGCCACTAGAGGCGGGTCAGGATCACAGTGGCTGAATGCTCAGCTAGGGGTGGGGTGGCAATTCTGTGGTTCTGTGTTGAGGGTCCTGCCTGGTGGGGACTGGGGGTTGGAGGGTCACAGGGAAGAGAGACTGGACCTCTCTCCATATAGTGGCATGGCATGCTGGGGGTTCCAGCATAGCAATCAGGCCCTTTGTTTTTTTTCCCCAGCCCAAGGACAGTAAGGAAGCTTACAGTAAGGAAGGACAGTAAGCAGCTGCAATGGCAGAGTGGCTGTGAGTTGTTTCTGGAATTTTCTCCTCAAATAAATGCAGAGGCACCACCGACTGAAGTGTTGAGGCCGGGACAGGGTGGTTGTGCTTGGTGCCTAGGTAGAGAGGCACTGCTTGGTGAAGAGTAGCAGAAGTGGGGGACTCACGTGGGAAACAGTCTGGCTGCTTTTCCTTGACACAGCTGTGCTATGCTGTGGGTATCCATTAGGCTGTAATCGCTGTGTACCCTCTCAAGCCTGAGGGCAACAGAAGCAAGGGCTGCAGAAGCAAAATTGCAGGCTGGCTTCTCCCTGACTTCTCCCTCTGGAAGCTCTGTTCCAGGGAAGTGCAGAACTGCTAACAGCCAGAGAGCCCAGGCAGGGTGTGGCTGGGGTCCCAGGTCCTTAGGCCGTACCCAGTGAGCAGTAGCAGGGTGAGGGGCCCACATGGAAGGCAGTGTGACCACTTTTCCATAAGGCAGCTGCACTGTGCTGGGGGATCCATATTAATCCCTAATCACTGCACACCTTCCTGAGCCTGAGGGCAACAGGAGAGTTGCAGAGCAACAAAAATGACTGCCTGCTTCTCCCTCTGAGAGTTTTGTCCCAGGGAAGTGCACGGAGCTCCTGGCCCAAAGACTTATATAGGGCTGGGGTGGCCTCACTAGCATCCAGGCCAGTGGTTCTTATTCTGCAAGATGCCGGGCAGAGGCCTGCAGTCTGTCCCTGCTAAACTCCATGGATTTGGCCCCTTTCCTGGGTGTGTCTGAGGGAGCCTGGCCTCCTCCATTGCATGAGTTGCAGCTACTGGTTCCAGGCTTCCCAGGGATCCAAGGCTTCTTGGAACTCCATGTGCGCCTGAGCAGCAGCTCTGCCAAGATTCCTGGTAGCTCTCTTTAATCGAGGCATGGAGTGGTGTGGGCGTTGTGGCGGTGGGGGTGAGTCGTCGGTTGGGGGGCCTCACACGGGGATCTCCTGAGCCCAGGGATGCCATTCCCTGGTGAGTTGTGCTGTCTTACTCTTCTCCGTTCTCTGTGGATTGTTTTGTTTCCTTGATGAATCCCATTTTGTCCACCTGGATGTTCCAGTTGAAGAGCTAGTGTTTATTTGCCACTCTTTCATCTCTCCGTGAAAGTGACGCAGACTAGCCACTTCTAGTCAGCCATTTTCCACGCCCAGATGGACTATATTTTAATCCATTCTGCCAATTTTCCTATTGATTTGAGAGTTTAATTCACTTACATTTAGAAGTAATTACTGATAAACAAAACTTCTGACATTTTTGTTTTGATAAATTTTATACCATTTCTGTCCCTCATCTCTTCATTAGTGCCTTCATTTGTGTGTTTTTTTTTTTATTGTATTATAGGGAATTTTGATTCCTTTCTCATTGCCTTTCATGTATATTTTAAAAATATTTTCTTAGTGATTACCATGGGAATTATAATTCACATTCTCAATTTATAACAATGTAGTCTTAATTGATATAACCTTGTCCTCAGTAGCATAAAAAACTTTGCGCCTATATAGCTCTGTCATCTCCCCTCTTTATCTTGTTGTTCTCATCACAAATTACATCTTTCTACATTGTGTAATCAATAATTGATTTATTTTTTATGTATTTGTATTTTAAATCAAGTCTAGTCATTTTAATGAAGTCTGGTGTCATTTCATTTGAACCTAAATGACCCCCTTTGACATTTGTTATATAGCAGACTTATTGGCAATAAACTTTGTCTCAACATTTGTTTACCTGGGTATGTCTTAATTTATCCTTCATTTATGAAATATTGTTTTTAGAATTCTTGCTTGACATGTTTTATTTTTCTTTTAACACCTTAAATATGTTATCTCACTGCTTTCTCGACTCCGTGGTTTGTGATGAGAAATTGGCTGTTGTTCTTATTGAGGATTCCTTGTATTCGATGATTCAATTCTCTTGCTGCTTTCAGGATTCCCCCTTTGTTTTTAGCTTTTGACAGTTTGATTATAATGTATTTCCTTGTGAATCTCTTTGAATGTATCTTACTTAAAGTCTGTTGAGTTTTTGGATGTGTAGATTCATGTATTTTATCAAATTTGTGTTGCTTTGTTATTTCTTCATATAATCATTCTATTTCTTTCTCTTTTGCGTTGCTATTCTCATTATGCACATGTGTGTTGATTTTCTTGATAGACTCCCACTAGTCCCTTAGGATCTGTTCACCTTTGTTCATTTTTTTCTGCCTCTCAGACTGGATTATTTCAATTGTCTTGTCTTCAAGTCTGCGGATTATTTCTTCTCACTTTTAAAATATGATTTGAATCTCTAGTATTTTTAAAATTTTGGTTATTGTAAGCTTAATAATTTCCCTTTGGTTCCTTTTTTATACTTTCTCTTTATTAAAATTTTCATTTTGTTCATATATTGCTTTGTTGGTTTCCTTTAGTTCTTCATTCATAGTTTCCATTAGCTCTTTGAGTGTATTTAATACAGTTGACTTAAAGTCTTTGTGTAGTAAGTCTAATATCTGGTCTTCCTCAGGAATGATTTATTTTTTCCTTTGAATGGCTATACTTTTTTGTTTCTTTGCATACTCATTGTATTTCAAAAATTGCACATTTGACTATTATAATGTAGTTATTAAGGTTGGTTGTTCTTTATTCCTGAAGGTTACAGTTTTTCTGTTTTTCTATGCAAAGATTGTATTCACTGAACTTGTGTTCACTGAAGTCTCTAGTTCGATTAGCTTCTGTTTAGCTTGTGTTTTCTGAGATTTTCTTAAGATCCAGGAGTTCAAAAAAACAAACACGTACAAAACACCACTCCCAGTCTTCGAGTATTGGCTTTGTGCTGTGGCAAGGCTTTTAGTCTTAGCCAAGCCATTTGCAACTCTGATATAACCTTCACTTTCTGCTTGCCTTGAGCCTAGATATTAGCCAGAGGTGAAATCTTAGGGTCTTCTCAAGCCTTTCCTGAGCATGCATTCTGTCCTTAGCATTAAGTCCATTTTTAAATTCCCCAGTATATAGGAGGAATTTTGCATGCCCAAGCTTCCCAAATAAACTTTCTCCTCAGGTTTTCCTACCAATATTTAGACAGTGTGCTGTATGTATAGGTCATAATCATTTGCTTCAGGTGGCTGTGGGTTTCTTATTCACCTTACAATGTTTTCCAGCAGTGCCCGCTGTTTTTCCACCCTGAGTGAGTTCTGAGTTAAGTACTTTTATATATGTGCTATATACTGTGGTATTTTCTGCTGTTTTATTTCTTTTTCTCAACAAGGCCAGTAGCATACTACTAGATTAATTTCACACAACCTCCTTTCTTTTCAAAGTCTCTGCATTACAGAATTAATATAAAAGATACTTGGGATTTAAGAGTGACTCTTGCCCTATTCCAATAGCTTTCACCCATAGTGCAACCTTAGGAATATCCTTATGTCCATCCTTTATCAGTGTAAAGGGAAACCTTTTCTTCTTTCAACTTCAACCATCATCCTAGATATTTTAATTATCTTCTGCTTTCATTTTGGGAAATGGCAGTTGCGGTATATATTAACTTCCTGTGAATTCCACAACAAATTATCACAAACCAAGTGCCTGAAGACGATGGAGATTTATTCTCTCACAGTTCTGGAGGCCAGAAGTTTGAAACCAAGCTGTAAACATTTCTACATTCCCTCTGGAGACTCTAGAAGAGAAAATGTTCTTAGTCTGTTTTGGCATCTGTTGGTTTCTGGAAGTCCTTGGCATGTGGCTGCGTCACTCCCATCTCTGTTTCCATGATCACAATGCCTCCTCTTTCTTCTCCTCTCTGTCTAATCTCCCTCTTCCTTACCCTTATAAGAAAACTTGTCATTGGATTTAGGGTTCACTTGGATAATTAAGGTGATAACCTCATCTCAAAATCCTTAATTACATTTACAAAGAACACTTTTTCCAAATAAGGTAACATTCACAGGTTCCAGGGATTCAGATGTAGACATCTGTTTTGGTGGGGAGGAGTCACCTTTTTACCCATGACAGGGAATTTAGGACAAGAGAAAAGACCTTCCCAGTGGATGGTTGTCAGGGTGTTGTATATGCAAAATTAGTAGACATTTTTATGCTACCCAGGTTAGCAGTCTTATGGGAAGCTCCAAGGAATGTTATGCTAAGTGACAATCCTTAGTTTTTTAGTCAGTGTCTGAAGGAATAAGACACTGTGTCTGGAGGAATAAGGTGGTAATGGGGGAAAATCTCATTTGTATATAGTATGTATTGTCTTTATTTTAAAGGAGAAACGAACTTTAAACTGTGAGTGATTTGTCTATTTCTCTCTAGTTATTTGTCATCAGGTTCACAAAGGTCTCTAATCATTCATTTTCTGAGTTTGAAGATTCTATATCTTCTGGCTCACACTTCACATCTTTTAGCATCTCTTGGAGTGGAGAAGCTGAATATAGAGACAGAAAATGGACAGTTTTATATAAAATAGATATCTGACCCATAACTTGCAACATCCAACCTAGAAAGCCAAAGCTTGAACTCTGCAGCAAACCGTTCATGAAATCAAACCACGGCCTCTTTGAGGTCAGCCTCAAACAGCTAGTACTTGGTTAACAACTGCCAGCTTCCCAACTTTTTGTCCCTACTTCCACCTTAAGACCAATTGGAGACAGCCCTATATGCTTCTTTAATCAATCACGTAAGATGCCTTGCTTCTAGTTAGCCTGCATTCAACTTCCCCGTGCCAACAGCCTCCAATCAGGGTGTATATGAAGGTTTTCCTTTTTTTATGCCATAAAGATTTCCCACTTCTTTGCCTTCTTTTCAATCTCTGCAAAACGCAAGTGATTGTGGCTCACTCTTTTGCTATAACAAACTGAATAAATAGTCTTTAATTGTTCTCATTTTGGTGGTTTTCATTTATTTCCACAGGAGGCATATGAAACTTTGGAAGGCTCTCTCACTCACTGAAATGGAGTTGTAGGGCTCTGTGAGGCTTCCCTGAATGCTGTCATCCTAGACTCTCACTTAGGCACTGTAACTCTGCAATTGTGTTGCAATGAGAGGCTCCCAGTCTTCTCCAACTAGACTTTGGGAATGAGATACAACAGTCATTTCTGCTTTCTGGTCCTCCTAAAATTAGCTGAGAGATTTTTGAAGAGTCTATTCCTCCATCTCCCTGGGAGTTTTGCGTTTTGGGTTTTAACCATAATAAGGGCCAAGTTTTGGGATTTTTTTTTTTTTTTTTTTTTTTTTTTTTTTTTGAGACGGAACTCTGTTGCTCAGTCTGGAGTACAGTGGCAAGATCTTGGCTCACTGCAACCTCTGCCTGCTGGGCTCAAGCGATCCTCCTGCCTCATTCTCCTGAGTAGCTGAGACTACAGCTGAGTGCCACCATGCCTGGCTATTTTTTTGTGTGTGTATTTTTTTGTGTGGATGCGGTTTCGCCATGTTGTCCAAGCTGGTCTCTAACTCCTGGACTAAAGTGATCCACCTGCCTCGACTTCCCAAAGTGGTGAGATTACAGGCGTGAGCCACCGTGCCCGGCTGGGACTTCTTTTTTAGGGACCCCTACTACTGACTCATTTTGTTGCTGCCTTCTCTCTTTTCAGATCCTCCCTTCTCTTCCTGTAACCCCATTGTCCAGGAAAGGCCTTTTATTTTGCTTCTGTAATGGGTTGAAGACCTGACGTTATCACTTATTAGCTGTGTCATCTTGTGCAAATTGCTAACTGGCAACTCATTTTCCTCCTCCATGTAGTGGGGTTAACAAATAGTACCTGCCTCATAGGGTTCTGAGGATTACATGAGGTAAATTCATATAAAAAACTTTAGTAAAGTGCTGGCCATATAGTAAGTATTCAAAAGTGTTGGCTTTACTTTTAAAGTAGACAATAGTTCTAAACTTTTATCAGGGCTGTAATAGAAGTAGATAATTAATGTCATCTGGGTCATAAAGAAGAATGGAGTTATATTCTATTAGAGAAGGAAGATGTCAAAAAGTCATCCTAGGAAAGTTGTACTTCAAAGATTAATAATTACTGTCAAGCAGATGGTAGGAAGAAGCAGGACTGCAAGTGTCTGCAAAAAGGCAAGGAAATGCAAAGGTGATGCATGCAGGAAGCTACAAATAGTTAAGTCAGGTTTTAATGGTGGAGAAGGATGGATGTAAGTGAGAGGTAGAAAAGGATGATCTACAGATGCCTGTTTCAAAGAATGAGTATAGAGGCATATTGATCAATAGGTTTCAAAAATTACTGTTTAAGAAGTACCTGGAGCTACTCATTTAAAATTCAACTATCTTGGCCCCAGCTTTAGGGTTCTACACTCCAGATGATTCTAAGGAACATGAATTTCCTACACCAAATACTGAGAAATTTTCTGTTGCAGGCTGTGTAGACCTGATTAAACTTATTTTTAAAAAGACCCCTTTAATGCCATTGTTCTGAATCCTAGCTGCCCATTAGAATCATTAAGAATGTGATCCAGACATTACAGTTTTAAAAATTCCTTAGAAGATTCCAATGTTCAGCCAAGGTTGAAAAGCATTAATCTAGCAGCAGTGTGGAGGGCAGACATCAGAATAGTAAAATTAGAAATAGGAGATTAGTTAAGATATCATTGCAGTAGTGCAGGCAAGAGTGATGAGGACATGAACAAAGACAACAGCTGGAGAAGTGGAGTGTAACTGAGATGTTGAGACTAACTCATCTAGGGCTTGGTGATTCGTTCCATATGGGGGTGAGGGAGTGGGTAATATTAAGGATGACTACCAAGTTTCTGAGTTGGGATTTGAGTGGATGGACTTGCCATTCAACATGATAGAACAACTGGAGAAGAAACAGATTTGGAAGAAGACTATCATTTTACAGTGGAGGTGGGGGCAAGGGAGAGGTGACCTAAAATTATTGTTATTCTTTAGTATTGGTTCCCAGATTTCAGTGTACAAGAAAAATCACTTGAGATCTTGTTAAGAATATAGATTTTTGGCCAGGCGCAGTGGCTCAAGCCTGTAATCCCAGCACTTTGGGAGG
>NW_016825471.1:14339-15702 GCF_001698545.2 Rhinopithecus bieti | reverse complement strand
TCTGCTGGCTGGTCCCAATGTTTTATATTTTTTTCATTTTCCCTGTCCGTTATGTTATGGAACAGGAACAGCTTCTAATGGTGTCGTTTTCTTTGACGAGTAAAAGTTAGATAACTTTCTTGTGAAATCATATATATATATACACACATATATGCCATATATAAATATATTAAATAGGTGTATTTGGTGTGTAATATATATTTTATTTTTCATCCTCCCATGGGTTTTATTTCTATATTTAGGCATAGTTTCTGATTGTGATTTGGAACATGTAGTATGTTTTCCTAAAATTAGAAAACCTGGTATCATGTTCATTTCCATATATATATGAAGAATTTCAGTGGGGTCAGAAAAATCCCTAATGGGTTATAAATATTTATCAGATTCATTTCATACCACACTTGAAGTGGTAAGAACATTCCGCTAACAATTGAGGCAGTCTTTGCACTCCTCACTGCATTAATTTATGCTAATATCTATGGCAGCTTTGTGTAGGAAGTGGACATGATACCAGGTTTTTAAGTTTGTGGAAACCATACTCCAAGTTCCAAATTATAATCGTAGACTGTGCCTAAATATCGAGATAAAATCCACAGGATGGAAAAATAAAAGAAAATAAATACACAGGGGATTAATATTTACAAATATGTGAGTGGATAAAAGTGGTCAGTTCTCCCTATGTTCTCTTGTGTGAACTGTAAGGTTTGTATCACCTGTTAATAGACTGTTTTTTCCATTGTCTTTTCCCCTGAAACACACACAACTGCTAAAGTAAAATTTTAATAGTTGGCTGTCTTTTAAACATATTTGTAACTACAATTTTAAAAATAAGTACAGCATGAATCTTAGGTAAAGGTTGAGGTTTCTGTGTTTTTACAAAACAACCTTAGGCCATTTTGTCACATAAAGCCTCTAATGCTAGCAGGAGAAAACATGTGTGAAAGCGATTTGAGAGGTACAAACCCCAGTTTATTCAAGTGGGATTCCTGTGGAAGTCAATGGGCTTTTTGTTTAATGACTTGCAAATATTCCAGCCATGCTTAGAAAACTGCCTGTTTCCAACAGACAGCAGAAAAAATTCTGAAGTTCCAAAATCCAGCATTTCTACCTTCTAAGCCTTCTTAGTTTCTGAGGTTGCAAAAGCATGTTGAATGTGACATGTCACATTTTTGTAGTAGTTTTTCAAAACCTTTTCAAAGGAAATCATTAAGAGAAGAACAGCCTAGACTAATTCTCTGTGTGATTCACAGACTGGCAGCATCAGCATTACTCCACTTTAAGTCTACAGATTCAGACTCACTGGGAGTAGGTCTTAGGTATCTGTTTTAACAAGTCCTCTAGATGAATTTTTTTTTTTTTTTTT
>NW_016825471.1:6288-12488 GCF_001698545.2 Rhinopithecus bieti | reverse complement strand
AAAACTAGTAATTAAAAACTGTTGTTTTTATATAAAAAAAGAAATGTCTCATCTATGCAAATAAATTGCTTCTTAGAAATCAACAACGAGTTTGCCCTTCTTTTAGATTGTCTTGTCTTCTTGGATGATTTTGATCATTTACTCACTGACATTTTTGCTCTTCTGTACTAAACAGGGTTTTTTACTTCTTACATTTGAAACATCTGCAAAATTACTGGAGGCCATTAAGATGGTCGAGCTCAGAATACTGAAACCTCCCGGATCATTCCGTTCTAAGAGCACAACCTAAGTGAGGACAATAATCACTTTCTCTGTTCTTCCTTGCACCTCTCACCTTTGGAAACTTAGAGTTGAATAATAGAAGGCAGAATGGGCTGATAATGTCTTAGCATAATCTTAAGTCTCCACTCCTACCCCCTACCCCCGCCCCACTGGCTGAGGTTCTTGTCTTCCCACTCACCTCCCTAGGGCCTGACATGCTGATGTAATACACTTTAATGGAGCTCATTGTTTCCACTGAGTCTACTTTACAGAAGCAACACAGGGTCAGCCTCTTCACTGCTGCTTCAGGCTCAACTCCCACACCCAGCCCTGACCTTATCCTTGGCCATTGGTAAGGGCCAGAGGCCCATGCACTCACCATTGGCTGGGAAACAAGCGCCTCTGTAGCCTAGGCGAGGGTCCGTTCCAGGGAATGCTGGTGAAGAGGAAGTAGAATCCCCACTGGCTTTGGGGAATGATCTGGAAACCTAGGGATGATAAACTCCAGGTAAGTCCTCTTCTATTGTCTCATCTGTGAGGCTCAGGGGAGGTGGAGCGGGAAGAGCAAATTGACTTTGCAATCCTGCTGCCCTTTCTCCCCTTCCCTGCTTGGGAATGGAGGAGAACACGAACTTAACTGCTGGCAACTGAGGCCATGCTTGAAAGAACTAGATACCTGAGGGAGAAAATGGCCGAAATAAAATGTAATCAGTGAAGAACAGATAAATAAAACTCATGTTACTTGTGCTTGTAGGGACAGAGCAAATGGTGCTTGTCAATGGTGAGGCTCAGGGGAGGTGGAGCGGGAAGAGCAAATTGACTTTGCAATCCTGCTGCCCTTTCTCCCCTTCCCTGCTTGGGAATGGAGGAGAACACGAACTTAACTGCTGGCAACTGAGGCCATGCTTGAAAGAACTAGATACCTGAGGGAGAAAATGGCCGAAATAAAATGTAATCAGTGAAGAACAGATAAATAAAACTCATGTTACTTGTGCTTGTAGGGACAGAGCAAATGGTGCTTGTCAGGACATGACCACTTTATCAACTTTTGTTATCTCTTAGCACAGGGAAATGCCTCCATTCTCCAGTCCTCCTCCCTTCTTGAGGGAATGCTTTGTAAGCTGCCCTTTCCTTCTGGGAGTTGTCCTTTTGGTTTCTGAAATAGCAGGTCCAGTCGTCCCTGCCTGTCCTACACTTCCTCTTCCTTTTTCCTGTCTAAAAGGGACCTCTGTCTTAAATACTTGCTTCCTCTTCAATACATTCATATCTAATTTTTTCAGCCTTCATTTTTTATTGTAACCTTGTAAAGTAGTGAAAAATAGGAACGATATTTACAGAATTTGTGCAGTTTGCCAAATGTGGGGAATGGAAATAGAGAGTGAAGGGCCAAAGAACCTCAACTCCAAACTTTTGGGTTAGGCATATTTATAATCTATGGTTCTACCACTTAATAACTATGAATCTTGGGTAAATTACTTTCTCCAGCGTCAGTTTCTTTATTGTTAAAAGAGGGCGGTGATGCCAACCTAAAAGCATCATTGTGAAGATTAAAATAATTGAGTACATAAAAGTGTTTGGTAAACTGTCTGACACGTTGTAGGTAGTGCAGAAAATGATAGTAAGTTTTGTTAATGATAATAACTGCCACACTCTCCATATTGCTTGGAAACATATGCATGAATAAGACAAAGCATTTACCTTCAAGGAACTCACAGAGTGATGGTAAGATTAAGTAAATACAATTAAGAGAAACAAAACTAGGCTAGGTAGGTTAAGGTATGTATCTTTAAAGAACTGAAACCTGATGTATGTATATAGTCGGCCAGGAAATTATGAGAAGGAAAACATTTCAGGTTAAAGGACCGATAATGAAGCAATATGGCAACTGGAGCTTTGGGAGCAAGTGGAGGAAAAGATGGAGGCTGAGGAATTAAACAAGGCAAATCACACAGGCTTTCAGGTTTCATATTGTATTTTGATTTTTAATCATTGGAGTTTATTTCCTGTTTTTTTAAAATTGTGGATAATCACAACTGGCAGATTTGCTGCGAAGATTAAGAGTAGAAGTTTCCTAAGAACATCTTTCACTTATGAGACACTCAATAAATTGAGTCTATGCTTATTATTAATTGATGGGTGATCAGAAGCCATTGAAGATTTCAGAAGGTTTGTGTGAAAGGTAGACCAATCTAGGATGGTAATTGGATTGGAAAGAGGCAAGATTGGAAGCAACTACAACAATCCAAGAATGAAAAGTCATGAGATAAGTGAAAAGGCAGAGATTCTGAGAACAGAGCATTGCTACAACTTGATTGAGCTGGAGGTAGGGGTGAGGATGGCAAAAGAGGTAGATATAACATATAAAGGAGTCTATGTTAGAAGCAAAAAGTGTTCCATTTTCCCAACACCTCATCAGCATCTGTCATTTTTTGACTTTTTAATAATAGCCATTCTGCACTTTTACACTGTTGGTGAGAAGGTAAATTAGTTCAACCATTGTGGAAGACAGTGTGGTGATTCCTCAAGGATCTAGAATCAGAAATACCATTTGACCCAGCCATCCCATTACTGGGTATATACCCAAAGGAATATAAGTCATTCTATTATAAAGATATATGCACACGTGTGTTTATTGCAACACTACTCACAATAGCAAAGATATGGAATCATTCAAATGCCCATTAATGATAGACTGGACAAAGAAAATGTGGTGCAGGCCGGGCGCGGTGGCTCAAGCCTGTAATCCCAGCACTTTGGGACGCCGAGACGGGCAGATCACGAGGTCAGGAGATCGAGACCATCCTGGCTAACACGGTGAAACCCCGTCTCTACTAAAACTACAAAAAACTAGCCGGGCGACGTCGCAGCGCCTGTAGTCCCAGCTACTCAGGAGGCTGAGACAGGAGAATGGCCTGAACCCGGGAGGCGGAGCTTGCAGTGAGCTGAGATCCGGCCACAGCACTCCAGCCTGGGTGACAGAGAGAGACTCCGTCTCAAAAAAAAAAAAAAAGAAAATGTGGTGCATATACACCATGGAATACTATGCAGCTATAAAAAGGAATGAGATTATGTCTTTTGGAGCTGAAAGCCATCATCATCAGCAAAGTAACACAGGAAAATAAAACCAAACACCACATGCTCTCACTCATAAGTGGGAGCTGAATAATGAGAACACATGGACACAGGGAGGGGAACAACACAAACTGGGGCCTGTCAGGGGGCGGGGGGAGGTGAGCATCAGGACAAAGAGCTAATGCATGTTGAGCTTAATACCTAGGTGATGAATTGATAGGTGCAGCAATCCACCGTGACACACATTTACCTATGTAACAAACCTGCACGTTCCGCATATGTATCCTAGAACTTAAAATAAAAATAAAAATAATAATAATAATAACAATAGCAATTCTGACTGGTGTGAGATGGAATCTCATTTTGAATTTGATTTGCACTTCTTTAATAATTAGTGCTATTGAACATTTTGTCATATGCTTGTTGGCTGGGTGTATGTATGCCTTCTTTTGAAAACTGTCTGCGTCATTTGCCTGCTTTTTAATAGGGTTGTTTGTTTTATGCATGTTACTTTGTTTAAGTTCCTTACAGATTCTGGATATTAGACCTTTTGTCAATTTTGTTGAAGATCAGATGGTTGTAGGTGGGTGACATTATTTCTGGAGTCTCTATTCTGTTCCATTAGCCTATGTGTCCTTTTTATTGTACCAATATCATGCTATTTTGGTTACTGTAGACTTTTAGTATTGTTTGAAGATAGATAATGTGATGCCTCCAGCTTTGTTCTTTTAGCTTAAGGTTGCCTTGGCTATTTGGGCTCTTCTTTAGTTCCAAATGAATTTTAAAGTAGAGTTTTCTAATTCTGTAATGAAATTGGCAGTTTGATAGGAATAGCATTGACTTGGTAGTTTCATAGGAATAGCATCGAATGTGTAAATTGTCTTGGGCACTATGGCCATTTTAACAATATTGATTCTCCCTACCTAAGAGCATGGAATGTTTTTCCATTTGTGCCATCTCAGATTTCATTAAGCAGTATTTTGTAATTCTTGCTGTAGAGGTTTTTCACCTCCTTGGTTAGCTATATTCTTAGGTATTTTATTCTTTTTGTGGCTATTTTGAATGGGATTGCATTCTTAATTTAGCTCTCAGCTTGGATGTTGTTGGTTTATAGGGATGCTACTGATTTTTGTACATTGATTTTGTGTCCTGAAACCTTGCTGAAGTTGTTTATCAGATAGATCAAGGAGCTTTTGGGCAGAGACTATAGTGTTTTCTAGCTATAGAATCATATTGCCTACAAACAGGGAAAATTTACCTTACACTCTTCCCAATGGATGCCTTTTATTTCTGGCTCTTGCCTAATTACTCAGGCCAGGACTTCCAGAATAATGTTGAATAGGACCAGTGAGAGAGCCTATCCTTGTTTTGTTCCAATTTTCAACGGGAATGCTTCCAGGTTTTACCCATTCAGTACAATGCTGGCTATGGGTGTTTCATAGATGGTGCTTATTATTTTGAGGTATGTTCCTTCAATGGCTAGTTTGTTGAGGGTTTTTAACATGAATAAATATTGAATTTTATGGAAGACCTTTTCTGCATCGATTGAGATGATCATGTGGTTTTTACTTTTGGTTCTGTTTATATGGTGAATCACATTTATTGGTTTGTGTATGTCGAATCAACCCTGCATTTTAGGGATCGTGGTGGATTCGCTTTTTGATATGCTGCTGGATTTCGTTTGCTATAATATTAACAGTATTTTGTTGATGATTTTTGCATCTATGTTCATCAAGGATATTGCCTTGAAATTTTCTTTTTTTGTTGTGTCTCTGCAAGGTTTTGTATCAACATCACGCCAGCATCATGAGTTAGGGAGGAGTCCATCCTCCTCATTGTTTTTGAAATATTTTCAGTAGGAATGGTACCGGCTGTTTTTTATGTATCTGCTAGAATTCAGCTGTGTTTTCATCTGGTCCTGGGCTTTTTTTCGTTGGTAGGATTTTATTACTGATTCAATTTCAGACTTGTTATTAGTCTGTTCAGGGATTCAGTCTCTTCCTGGTTAAATCTCGGGAGGTTGTATGTTGCCAGGAATTTATTTCTTCTAAGTTTTCTGGCTTGTGTGTATAGAGGGATTCATAGTGGTCTCTGAGGGAGTTTTTTTTTTTTTTTTTCTTCTATTTCTGGAGTATCATTGGTAATGTCCCCTTTGTCATTCTGATTGTGTTTCTCTCTCTCTCTTTTTTTTTTATTAGTCTAGCTAGCAGTCTAATTTCTTTCAAAGAACAAGCTCCTGGATTCGTTGACCTTTTGTATGGTTTTTCTTCTCATTTTTCTTCAATTTAGCTCTGATTTTGGTTATTTATTTTGTCTTCTGCTAGCCTTGGGTTGGTTTGCTCTTTCTCTCTCTTCTTCTTCTTCTTTTTTTTTTAAAAAAAATAGGTTTCATTATGTTTCTGGTGTAGGATTGTGACACACTTCCTCATTTCACTGTGAGCCATTCCCTTGACTCTAAGCTAAATTAGTGCACTATTTCTTACAAGAGGATATCTTTGACAACCTAAAATAATTAGGTTGTTATTGCATAAAAAATTATACTATACATATTACTTGAATAATTAAAAAAAAATTACACACACAAAAGAAGAAAAATCAGGCCCGGCACGGAGTTAAAAAACTCTATAGTATGTTTGTGATAATAATCTATAATGGTAAAACTATAACAAAAAGCCATATTGATAATTGTAGACAAAAATGTGAACTATATAGATATTTTGCTTATGCTTCCTACTGTACTTTGGCAGTTTGTATCTGGGTGTAAAATCATTCCAAAAATCGGGTAAGACATTTGTGAGACTGGGAAAATACATTATAAAGAAGGTAGTAAAGATTTTTTTTTTTTTTTTTTTTTTTTTTTTTTTTTT
>NW_016825471.1:0-6062 GCF_001698545.2 Rhinopithecus bieti | reverse complement strand
ACAGGACCCCAATACAACGCCTGGCTAGTGTTTTGTAGATTTTAGTATAGATGAGGGTTACACGTGTTAGCCAGGATGGTCTTGATCTCCTGACCTCGTGATGCGCCCGTCTCGGCCTCCCAAAGTGCTGGGATTACAGGCTTGAGCCACCGTGCCGGGCCTGATTTTTATTCTTTTGTGTGTGTAAATTTTTTTTAATTATTCAAGTAATATGTGAATACATGCTCATTAGTACAAGAATTCAAACTGAATGTAAATATATACAGTAAAAAGTTACTTCAGTTACCTCCTAACACTCTCCCTCCAGAGGAAGCTACTATTAAGTGTTTTGTTTCTTTATTACTATTATTAATAAGGCAAAGACTAAATATCAATAAAGGCCAAAACCAGCAAAGAAAATGGCAGCCTTTTTATTTGCAAATATGCACACACTCTCGGGCGAGGTTCTCCGGTCCTCAGGTATGGGGCCAGGGAAGTATCGCCAGTGCTCTCAGGTGAGGTTCTCCGGTCCACCAATGCGGGGGCTGAAGAAGTCAAGCCGGCTCCTGAGGGCGGGGACTTTTATGCATTGGTACTGGAAGTGGGAGGGTAGTGGGCGGGATAGGGGCGTAATAGGGGCGTCTCCATAGGTGTGGCTGGGTAAGTTTCGATCTCTTCGGATTGACGTCACCTGGCGCATGCTCAGTTGATCTGCATTTTCCCGGGGGCGGGCTGCATTTTCCCCGGTACAGGTAAGTTGGTGATGAAGAACCGGGAAGCAACAGGGACTGTGCCTTCTTGTTCACCTTTCTCCATCTTGTCCCTTCTCCCTCACCCAAACATTAAGAATTTGATTTGTATCTTTTTCCGCCAACATGGTTACACCTATTAAAGTAACTAAAAGGGAGAAAAAGTCAGTTTAACAAAGAAGTTAAGCATGCTTTCTTTGAAGCTGGGCTGCCTGGGTTAAAACCCAGACTCTGCTACTTAACATTGTGTGATATTGGTCATGTTATCTAACGTCTCTGTGCCTGGGTTTCCTCATAGGTAAAATGGGGATACTAAGAGCTTCACAGACATGTTATGAGGATGTCTTTAGCATATGCGAAGTATTTAGGATAGTGTCTGGCATATAGTGCACACAATTCATCATGGAATCATGATGCATATATTGTTTCAGAGCTTGTATTCTATACACATAGGGGAAATGTAGTGTAGCCATTAAGAGCATGAATTCTGGTTCTGAGTCCAATTATCAGGTGCAAATCCTAGTTCTATCATTTACTAGCTTCATGACTGTCAGGAAGTATATAACCGTCCTTTGTCTTTGTTTCCTTTGTAAAATGGGGGTAATAGCTTTAGCTCTAAATTAAGTAGTATATATAGGACATTTAGAATGACTGTCATGTAGTAATTACTCAGTAATGCTTATTATTATGTCATTGAAAACACTCAGTTTATTATTTAATGTTGTAGACATATTACAATTAATTTAACAATTTGTGGTTGATGGTCATTTAGATTACTTCTAATTATTAATTGTTACAAAATATTCTGGTGTCCATACTTTAACTAAAAATAGAATTACCATTTGACCCAGTCGACCCACTGCTGGGTATCTATCAGAAGGAAAATAAATTGTCATATCAAAAAGACACCTGTACATTTGTGTTTATCACAGCACTATTCACAATAGAAAAGTCATGAAATCAATCCAAGTGTCCATCAATAGATGATTGGATAAAGAAAATGTGGCATATACACACAATAGAATACTACCCAACCATAAATAAAGAGTGAAATCATGTATTTTGCATCAGCATGAATGGAGTTTGAGGCCATTATCCTATGTGAAATAACTTAGAAAGAGAAAACGAAATACCACACGTTCCCACTTACAAGTGGGAGCTAAATGGGTATAAATGAGCATACAGAGGAAAATAATAGACACTGGAGACTACAGAAGGGGGCCAGGTTGGGAGGGGTGTGAGGGTTGAAAAATTACCTGTTGGGTACAATGTTCACTTTTCAGGTGATGTGTACACTAGACGCCTAAACTCCACCCCTGCACAATATATCCATGTAACAAACCTGCACATGTACCCCATGAATCTATAAATATTTTTAAAAAATTAAAATAACTTTGTATCTACCTTAACGTGTATGAAAAAATGCTAGTGCTATTAACATTTTCCCGTTCTCATTGTCACTGAAAACTTGAATAAACACTTTCAAGATCCTCTTTTGGATCATTACCATACTGTACATGTGATCAATCCACGTCATTTTCTTATTAGTTTGGTTCAGTCCCAGGGTGTGAGTGGAAAGCAGAACAATTTGTGTGGTTAAAGCTTTATTTCTGAAGAGTAAATGAAACATGAAAACTACATGAGCCAAACAGGATTTCTTCTGTGTTTGCACTGTTGGAATCTCAGAAAACAAATCTTTAGGTATCCTGATATTTGAAAAGGTAAGTCTAAAATCTTACATATTTTAGTTCTTTTTTTATTTTCTTCACAGTAGGCTTTAAATATGAATATAAATGCATTTCTTGGAAACAGTTACAACAAAGAGTGTTGTCTTATAAGAGGAAAATTGTGTCTTGAATCAAGTCTGCTTTTTTCTTTCATGCTTTTATAGTGTTCATAGAGAAAATTGGAAGTCTAAAGATTGCCAGTTGCACTAAAGAGCCACAGAAAAGTCTGCAATAAGTGCTAAGTAAGATTTTAATACAAAAGAAGAGAGGAGAAGAAAGTGAGGAGGAGTTGAGGGAGGGAAAGGGAAAGAAAAAGAAAAAAGATTGGTAATGAAGTTGACAAACGTATTTACATTTACATTATTTTTTAAATTGGCAGAGAACATTGTATGCTTTTATTATGTACAACATTTTGGAGTGGTTAAATCTACCTAATTAACAAATGCATTATCTCACATAGCTCTCACCACAGAAATCATAACTATTCATCTACATTACTCAAAAAGTGAAGTGGCTATATTTATGTTTTCAATCAACAAATTTGCATCAGTCCAAACTATATATAAATTTCCACATCTTATATATGTTCTAAGGTATAGTAATTCATTTCAATCTGTGACTCAAATGACATTAATTAAAAGGATAGTTAAAACCAATTCCTTGACAGCAACCTTCATTTTAACCAGACTCTTTGAAGATAGAAAATTTATCATTTCTAAATACACCCTTAGACATAGTTGAATGTAATAATTATACATTTGTATGTTTGTACTTCTAACACTTTCATGTGCACTATATAATATTATACTGACAATAATCCTGTGAAGAGTCATTAAATGATGTGCAGTATCATCGTTTAATTGCTGAAAAATTTGAGATCGCAAAATGTTAAATAAATTAGCTTATGTTAAAAGTTCATGGCAGAACGGAAACCCAGGTTTCCTTATTCCTGGTCCTATTTCCTATCCTTTGAGCAACACTGCCTCCCTAAATTACTTTTGTTTCACGTAGGAGATAAATCGTTATTTGACATTTTAAATGTACATTGCCTTAATGAGTTATTTTATATTACAGGAATATGCTAGGCACTTACTTTGTAAAACTTGTCTAACAAAATGCTTGGAGAAGCTTTCTTAATTGATCTTCTATACAAAGAGCAGAAATATGCAAAATTTTGCAAACCATTTATATGTAAGAAGACTGAAAAGGAAACTTGGAAAAAGAAGATTTTAGATAGAGAAGAAAATTCACTTTCCTCTGCTGAGATGGAAAATCAAGAAACAGCTACGAAAGAAAGTGTAAACAGAGCAAAATGATGATACAGATCAAATAAAATCTGTGGATGAAACAACTGTAGCAAAATGCAAAGGTATACCTCTTCCAGGAAATGTGTCAGTTGCGTTGCCCATTTCAAAGAGAGAACAACATGATCAAAGACAACTAGATTTATGTAGATCATGGTTGTGTATGAGTATTTGCCACAATTATCCTGACCTACAGATTGGAGGTGACGACATGAAGAACATATGTGATTCAGACTGCTTTATGGAACACACACATAATGATGTTTTTAATGGTCCCCTTTTGTTTTCAGTTGGTATGCCACTGGGTCATTCTCCTGTCATTGGGCCTCCAGAGGCATTACCTACCTCAAAATTATTGAACGGGGATGAAAGCCAAGAAAAAAGTATGTTGTTTCAAAAACAGCCCCTCTCTAATTCTATGCTTAATACTTATATGGAAAGAAAGGTGGACGAGCTCTACAAACAATTATTGGAAGAAAATCTCACCAGATGCCACTCTATAACCAATCTTATGACTTCCAATTTGCTGATGAATAATGTAAATTACACCAGCCTTCAAATCTCTCAAGAGCAGAACATTGAGTTATGGAAAGATCAGGAAGCTATCCTACACTCTCTACCACTATGTAATCTCTGTAACAGTTCTCATGGAAACAGTTCTGAATTCAGTACTCCTAACTTACAAATATCAAACCAGACAATTAGGGAACTTCTATGACATCTACAATAGAAACCAAATGTAGGTTGTTTGGACATACTTAAGGGACTGCAATAACAAGAGTTTTCTCTGGCTTATCATTCACATCTAGCCTTCTTTGGGGTGTGGTTATTATAGTTTTTGAGAAATGATTTGGCCCATGGTACATCTGAATTCTTGTAGGAGACAACTATAGTAACTACATTTTTGAGTGCATGTTCTTAATGTGTTGATATTTTAATTGTTGCCAGATTAAACTCTATGTGTGTTTACCTATTTAATTTTCACTGGCACCCCAAATCAATTACCTCAGTGTCACACAGCTTTATTTACAACAAAAATGGGATGAGGAGTGGATTATTGCTCTAAGATACTGAGGACAACTAGAAGGTATATCAGAGAGGGACATTTATTTCCCCACAAAATTGCATTGATACTGACAATCAAAATAGTCTAGGGGGAATTATGATATGTAGTTATGGATATGGATATGTATATCTGGATATCTATATGTGGATATCTATAGATCAAGATTGAGTATGGGGACATATAAAAGAAAATACTTTAAACAAAAGTCAAATTTAAATGATATTTGAAAGAAACATGGAAGGGGGGCTTAAGGAAAAATGGAAAATTCATAAGTACCATTTGTATTGAAACTTGGGGCTTTGGAACTTACCTGGAATGAACATTAACTGTTTTATATCACTGTTATCCCTGGTTGTTTTTAGGGATGGGAGGAAACAAAACATACAGGTAGAGTGAAGAAAGTAGAGTACCACCATTTAGAAATAAAAAGGCTCTCAGCAACTTGTTACACATCAGATTATCCTCAATCATGATCCTGGCTTAGAGTGAAAGGCAGCAGTGTATTATGGAAATTTTCGAATCTAAATTAAATACGTTGACAAAATTATCTAAAGTAACAGTATAATTTATTGCAGACTTGGAAAGAAGCCTCCACACTTTTAATAGAAATAGGAAGATGATCGGCATGCACTTGTGTGTTGTAAAATAAAATGGTATTAATTTCTGTTATAGAATTCTTATGATTGCGTTATGCATTAATAAGATTTGTGCATTGACAATCACACATTGCCTTCCAATTTTTTCTTGGGTCTTTGATTAACTCTTGTAGAATGAGTCACCATAATGCCCTAATAGCTTGTTCTTTATCATCACACAATACTTAGTTTATTTTCACCCTCTTCAAATGTATGTGAACTAATAATAAGTACCCCTGATTTGTTTTCTGTTTATCTCTTTATTGCTCCCTTCCACACAATCCTCCACCATAACTGTCCCAATCAATTTTTATCATTCAGACATTTGATTCTGAAGAGACAATGAGTAAGAGTTTTGGAAAAACTAACTCGGTATCTTTAGATACTGAAAACAGTTGTATGTATATTGTCTTTTATGCTGTTAAATTTCAGCATTTTAATAGAAGAGTTACTAAAATTATGAAATATTAATGTCAAAATTTACAAAAGTGAATTAAATGTCATGGGACAGTATTACTAGTGTGAATGGTTTTCTTAGGTACAGTAATATGTATTAATACTTTATGAAGCAGTTATATTCATAAAGTATTGAAATTACATAG
>NW_016825470.1:0-950 GCF_001698545.2 Rhinopithecus bieti | reverse complement strand
AAGAGGAGATTTTCTTTACCATTACAATCCAAACACAAACTGTTGTCCACATGGCATGGAATAATCAGAGAACCCAATAATTTTCTTTCTCTTTACATTTCTACTACTTAAACAAAATAATATAAACTGATTTATTTCTTCCTTTATCTGGTGATGGAAACCACTCTATGGAAAACCTGGGAATGGTCAGCACTATATTTTCCACTATGTGGAAGTAACGGGAAATGAAACTGACTTATATGGAGAGGAAGGGACAAGAGATGGAGAAGATTACTGGTGATTTTAAGGTTCCTGAAGACCATCTACATGTCTCTATTCCTGTTGCTTGACTGTTGAAATTTTCTGATTCCAGGAAATAAAATTCTTCTTTTGGCAAAGCTATTATTTTGGGTGGGATTCTGTAAGGTGCAAGTGGCAAAAATGTAGCTACAATTAGCTTAAGTAAAAAGAAGGAATTGAGGAGAGATCCTTAGGTAACTCACAGAATTAAATGAATAGTTGATCAACTGAGCTTTAGCAAGGCAGAAGCAGGCACTTTAGAAGGGACTCAGAACTTAGGGCCAAGACTTAGGTGCTGCTGCAGCACACTTCCCTCATGTAGCCTTTGCTACTTTTCTTTCTGGACCCTGTGCCCTCTGCAGAGGAATACTTTGATTACCTTATGTGATTCCACCAGTACTTTCGTTTATTTACCCTGTAACCCTCATCTACTCATTGGCATTTTTATGTGCATTGCCACAGAAGGAGATGTTACAGCACACTGTGTTTTGAATCTCAAAAGCACAGACTAGGATTGAATTCAGGCTCTCAAGATCAAGAGAGCTATCCCACGTTAGCAGGAAAAGGAAGGCCAAAAGGGGAAAAAAGACAGCTGAGTTGGTACTGTGTCTGGAATTGGTGGATTCTTGGTCTCGCTGACTTCAAGAATGAAGCTGCAGACCCTCGTGGTG
>NW_016825469.1:5238-7225 GCF_001698545.2 Rhinopithecus bieti | reverse complement strand
ATCAATGACAGTACCACAACTGTGTCCTTGATAATTAGTCATTACTCCTAAAAATCTTCATTTGGCACCAGATGGTGTGTTTAAGAGAAACACCCTAGGATGTTTTGAATCAGACTTGATTTTGTTAGTTGAGTTACAGGAGAATTTTAAGGGTGGGGGTATGGGAGTCAGGGAAGAGAAGGAAATGGGAAACGGACCAGAAAAAATCTTGAGTCATCTAAATCAACAAAGCATTGATAGCTCCAAACATTAGGTCAGACACTAAAACGACTGATATAGGCTCAAGTGGTTTATAAAACCTATAAAAAGACTACACCAGCAAAATCCCTGTCAATCTGTCAGAGTTGAGAAACTAGAACAGGGAGTAACATTTTAGCTTAAAACCTTATCTCAAGAGAATCATATACACTTCACATGAATAAAAATACCTGAAACCAAACATTTTTAAAAGCTCCAGTACCCAAAATATAAAGAAAAAAGTTAATCCAGAAGACTGAATCAATCCATGGAATCACAAAGCGGCCGGACAATCTGTATCTCCCCTCCACACTAACCATCCCATGGAAGACCAAGGGAGATCAGACCTTCCAGACCTATGCACCATCTGGTCGCTGCAAAATTCTACGGAGATTCCTTGTGGAACAGCAGTTTCCCATGTCTTGTGTCTCTCCCTACCATGCAGGAAGCAAGTCTGGCTGTGCTATTCTATTGCCATTATATATCACCCATCTGCAACAAGGTACTGTACAGACAAGTAAGAAGTATGTTATCTAGTTCCCTTTCCCCCAGAAGGTTGAGGCTCAGGTATAGGGGTAATTCTCCTGTGCAGTCTTTATTTACACTGACTCAGTGACTTCAACAGGCTTAATCATGTGGTCAGGTTTGTTGCCAGCTGCATAATGCTCCCACATCTGTAGATAGAGCCGCTCTAGTTCCATTGTGTATTGTTTGGTGTTGAACAGAGGGCTAGATATTCTTTGTTTCCAGACTTTGCCACGAATTTTCTTCAGGCTGAGTAATAAAAAACGAGAAACCAGTTAGTTCCCTTTGTGGCAAAAAATCCATGACCAAACTTTACACTATCTCATTTCCTGATTGGCTTCCTGTTAAAAAGGGAAGGGTCACAGCTTACATAATGCTAACACTGAAATGAGCTCAACTCCATGTACTCTGAAAAAACTTAGTTCTTTCCTAAACAAGTACATCCAAGGGATACCACGCATTCTCCATTTCGTTTTATTTCTACCTTTAAAATAACAAGAATTGACAATGGCACATGACTATTCCTATGCACTGTTAGAATATAAACTGCTTAGCTTTTTGGTAAGCAATTTAGCAATGTATGTATTAACCTTAAATGTTCATAACCCTCTGGCCTAACAATAACACTTTTAAATCTATTAAAAATGGCCGGGCGCGGTGGCTCAAGCCTGTAATCCCAGCACTTTGGGAGGCCGAGACGGGCGGATCACGAGGTCAGGAGATCGAGACCATCCTGGCTAACATGCTGAAACCCCGTCTCTACTAAAAAATACAAAAAACTAGCCCGGCGACGTGGCGGGCGCCTGTAGTCCCAGCTGCTTGGGAGGCTGAGGCTGGAGAATGGCTTAAACCCAGGAGGCGGAGCTTCCAGTGAGCTGAGACCCGGCCACTGCACTCCAGCCTGGGCGGCAGAGCGAGACTCTGTCTCAAAAAAAAAAAAAAAAAAAATAAAATAAAATAAAAATTTATAGATGGAAAATAGAATGGTGGTTGCCAGAGGCTAGGGAGAGGGGATAGGGAGTTATTGTTTAATGGGTATAGTTTTAGTTTTGCAAGATGAAAAAATTCTGAAAATTGGCTGCAAAACAATATACTTAACACTACTGAACTGTAAACTTAAAAATGGTTAGGATGAAATATTGTTATGTACATTTTATCACAATTTTTAAAATATTTAAACAAGAATGTAGCTTATCTAAAATGTAGGGTTTTTTCTAAAGTAGTG
>NW_016825469.1:0-2872 GCF_001698545.2 Rhinopithecus bieti | reverse complement strand
TGATCCGCCCGTCTCGGCCTCCCAAAGTGCTGGGATTACAGGCTTGAGCCACCGCGCCCGGCCAAAAAGTGTATTTCTTTAATTTCTATGTAATATGTTGCTTCTCAGAAATACACAAAGAAAAAAACATCACCCATTATACCGAAAGAAAAACCTCATTTAAGAAATACCCGCCAGGCATGATGGCTTACACCTGTAATCCCAGCGCTTTGGGAGGCCAAGGTGGGTGGATCATGAGGTAAGGAGTTCGAGATCAGCCTGGCCAACACAGTGAAACCCAGCCTCTACTAAAAATACAAAAAATTAGCCAGGTGTGGTAGTGGGCGTCTGTAATCCCAGCTACTCGGGAGGCTGAGGCAGGAGAATCGCTTGAACCCAGGAGGCAGAGGTTGCAGTTAGCTGAGATCACGCCACGGCACTCCAGCCTGGGCAATAGAGCGAGACTCTGTCCAGGAAAAAAAGAAAAGAAAATAGAAATACCCAGCCTGGGCAACATACTGAGCCTTCATCTCTACAAAAAAAATTTTAAAATGAGCCAGGCATGGGGCATGGTGGCATGTACCTATAGTCCCTGCTACTCAGGTGGCTGAGGTGGGACGTCCTGAGCCCAGGACGTCGAGGCTGCAGTTAGCCAAGATCATACCACTGCATTCCAGCCCTAGGCAACAGAGTAAAATCCTATCTCAAAAAAAAAAAAAATGAAAGAAATACTAGTTTATTGTATGAATAAATCCTCACTCATCTAAGCATCACCACTGTAATTCCTACTCTTTCAGGCATTTAAGTTATGCTGTTTTTATTTCTTACACTGACTGCAGTGAAGACATGACAGTATTAGCGTCAAAGATCTAACTTTTTTTTTTTGAAATGGAGTCTCGCTGTCACCCAGGCTGGAGTGCAGTGGCACGATCTCAGCTCACTGCAAGCTCCGCCTCCTGGGTTCACGCCATTCTCCTGCCTCAGCCTCCCGAGTAGCTGGGACTACAGGCGCCCGCCACCACGCCCGGCTAATTTTTTGTATTTTTTAGTAGAGATGGGGTTTCACCATGTTAGCCAGGATGATCTCGATCTCCTGACCTCGTAATCCGCCCACCTCAGCCTCCCAAAGTGCTGGGATTACAGGCGTGAGCCACCGTGCCAGGCCCAAAGATCTAACTTTTAAGGCTCTAAAAACTCTGAGGAAGGGCTGTCCCAATTTATTCACCAATGCATGAAAAGGCTAGTCCTCAATGCTCCCTCATTGATAACAAAAAATCTTTCTATTGTATAGGCAAATAATGGATATACCCTTAGGATTTTTTTGTGTGTGTGGTTTTTTTGAGGTAAAAGTCTCGCTCTGTCACCCAGGCTGGAGCGCAATGGTGCGATCTTGGCTCACTGCAACCTCTGCCTACCGGGTTTAAGGGATTCTCCTGCCTCAGCCCCCGGAGTAGCTGGGACTACAGGAACATGCCACCACACCCAACTAATTTTTGTGTCTTTAACAGAGACGGGGTTTCACCATGTTGGCCAGGCTGGTCTCGAACTCCTGATCTCAAGTGATCCGCCCGCCTCGGCCTCCCAAAGTGCTGTGATTACAGGCATAAGCCACAACACCCAGCCTCAGTATAATTTTAATTGGCATTTCTACTACAGAGCCTGAAACACTTTCCTGCTAACCTTTTGTATTTCCACTTCGGCAAGGTGTCTCGTCATTTCCATTTTTACTTTCCTACTAGGGGATTTAAAATTTAAATGTTCTGCAGTCTTTACATAGCCAGGCAATTAATACTTTGATATCTGAGACAAAAGTTTTTTTCCCCTCATTTGCCTTTTAATTTTCTTGAATATTTTTTATTCAGTCATTTACTTTTTACATGGTAAAACCTATCGATCACTTCATTTCTAAGAGTTTAGAAAGTACTTCTCCCATCCAGAGGGCATACAACTAGTTCACCTATTTTATATTACACTTATTTTATGGCTTCATTTTATAACAGCTATATTCTCTCTACTTTACCCAATAATTTGTTCAAGGAAAAGTTTACTTACTATTCTAGATCAGTTCCCAGCTTCACAGCTATGTCTTCATATTCTTGTCTGTTTTTAGCAATAAGCTCAAGACAGCCTAAGCAAGTGAGCTGGGAAGCTGCAACTCGAGAAGCAAGAGTCTCTCCTGAAATACAAAAGATAACAACTGCACATCTGAGAACGTAAAACAGCATAGAGTTATTATTTATGTTAAGCCTCCACACAATGCAGATGAAGAGAATGAAGTAAGTCTCACTTTCTATCACCTTGCCTTTAATGTTGCTCCTAGTATATATAATTTCACTTGGAAGTTTCTCCCCCAAAGGAGATTTTCAAAAGAATGAGGAAGACTCCAGTGATTTATCAGCAACTTACCTGGCATAGTCACCATGGGGGTCCCTGCCCAGAGGACATCCATCCCTGTGGTGTGCCCATTACAGAGTGGAGTGTCCAAGCAGACATCAGCCAGCTGGCCTCTCCTGACATGTTCCTCTTTAGGAGCAACAGGTGAAAAAATGATACGGTTCTGGGGCAGGCCCATGTTTTGTGCATACTGTTGAATATTAGGTTCTCCTACTGCTGGAAAACGCAACAGCCAGAGTACACTGTTGGGAACACGCTTCAGAATCTAAAATAGGGAAAATAAGAATAATTATTAATAGCATATCTGCCTATTTCAACAAAGACTCCCAGAGATCTCTAATAATTCTACCACACTCTATTCTTTCCATCCAGATGGAAGCCTGCTGTGAACTCAAGTCTTTCCTTCACAGAGATGAATTAGATCAATTGAATTATCCCTCTTCTGCTTATTAGCTGTCCTCAGAGTGAGTTCAAAGAAAGAGAGGAGACCGATGCTGGA
>NW_016825468.1:0-8368 GCF_001698545.2 Rhinopithecus bieti | reverse complement strand
AAAACGGATTCCCTTCCCCCTTGCACTTCCAGGTGAGGCGATGCCTCGCCCTCTTCAGCTCTCGCTGGTCAGGCTGCAGCAGCTGACCAGCACCGATTGTCCGGCACTCCCCAGTGAGATGACCCCAGTACCTCAGTTGCAATTGCAGAAATCACCGGTCTTCTGTGTCGCTCGCGCTGGGAGTTGGAGACTCTATTTCTTAATATTACATGAAAATCTTGTTCAAGAGAGAAAGTCAAATTTTACATTTGCATTAGTATACTCTTGATGTTAAACCCAATTTTTAATAAAACCTTGTAAGCAAATCTATTCAGTTTTAAGCAGTTTGATCATAAGGTAAGATTCTTATAAACCTTTTATACCCCTTTACAATATTTTGTTAAAGAGTAGGACAGAGTTTTAAGAAAACTGTGTTGTGTGTTTATTCTGATTTTACTATATGAATAAACTGATTAATGCCCCTTTAACTTTAAACAATATGTTAACAAACAGAATTTATTTTACATGACTAATTTGTTTCTTATAAACCTTCCATAACATGTCCAACCCTTCAGGTTTATCCTATGTAACTTGAAACAATCCTTAACCCTTTTAATCTAGGCAAAACAATCCACATTCCCATGACTTCTCATAATCTTTATCAAAAACACATTTTACTTTTCTCACATACCTTGCGTGTAAAACTGTTTCTTCAGTAGTCTCAATTACATGTTACAATATCAACTCAGCAACTTTTATTTTCAGTGAAAAACATGGTAAGTAAACGATTTTAGTTATGTACCACCCATGGAGCCTAGGACACCAGACAGAAGTGTCCATAATATCTGACTCTTTCCCGCATAGCCAGAGGCTGTGGCTAACTCCACATGTCCTAGGTTTTACCTAGAATCTAATGGCTCTAAAGCAGGTAAGTTGAACAACTGTCAAGTTAAAGAAGCAGTTTATAACATTACAGCATTTGGCAAACCTAATATTTGACCTGATTTAGACCAAACGTCTAAATGTTGAAGACATTTCTTTTACCAATAATTTTAAAACTATCTTTATTCCCTAAACCTCAATTGTGAAAAGCTATGAATTTTACATGAGCTAAAGTTATGTGAACTAAAGGCATTACAGTTATTTTCTAACAATATTTGATTTAAGTGCTTATTATTTTGTAAACCAATTAATTAGAACTCCTTTATATAAACAACAGACACAACACATATAAATACATAGACAGACAGAAGATTCAATAGTTGTAAGATTTTCATTTGCCAGTTTTAAGTTTCTTAATTGTATGCTTTAGGCTGGAGCCCTTTGAGAAACAGGGCTGGGAAAACATGCAGTTTCCAGAGCCTGATAAGCACAGCTGGAAGACAAAACAGAGCTCCAAACATTGAGGGTCCTTTTTATACCAGATCCTAGATCCCCAAAAGGAGAATCAGCACATTTTGTATGGGAGTCTTATCTCTCATTGGGAGGTCGGGATGTTTCTATATCTTCCAGGTGGCCAAGAGCATGATTTTCTAATCTAAATGCCAAAGAACCGAGTATCCCCCATAACTGCCATTAGTCATCCATAAAAGCATATTTCCTACTTAGTTATTACCAAATTTCTGTCATAATGCTAAGTAATTTCTGATACTCCCGAAAGTCAAAAACATCAGTCAGCACAATGCAAAACATAACAGAGCCATAGGTTTTGAGAAGAATCTATCCACTTTTAATTTCTGGAGTTCCATGAGGAAAACAGAGGTTTTTCCCTGAACTGGGTCTGTGGTACCTCCTCTGTCTTTCCCAAGGAGTCCCAAGCTGTTAGAAATTATTTTGGGTCTTCTCGTGTGTGCATCAAGCGTGGCAATAAGATGAAATGGAAAAAAAATTAAGTCAACTGAGAAGAAGAAAAACTCTTTTATTCAGAAAAGTAAGATTCAAGAAGAGAAAAAACAAAGGCCTTTTAAGTATATGTATAGCTTGTATATCTGCTTTTAATGAAGCTGACTTTTTTTTGTTTGTTTGTTTTTGTTTTTGTTTTTTTTTTTTCCTTTTGAGATGGAGTCTCGCTCTGTCGCCCAGGCTGGAGTGCGGTGGCACAATCTCGGCTCACTGCAAGCTCCGCCTCCCGGGTACACACCATTCTCCTGCCTCAGCCTCCTGAGTAGCTGGGACTACAGGCGCCCCCCACCATGCTCGGCTAATTTTTTGTATTTTTAGTAGAGACGGGGTTTCACCGCATTAGCCAGGATGGTTTCTATCTCCTGACCTCGTGATCCGCCCACCTCGGNTATCCTTTTGCCAGCATGCCAGGCTTTCGGGTTCCCTTTCCCTGAGCAGTTCTAGCGATCCTGCTTGCCACTCCATAGCCTTCGTGGCCAAGCCACAACACAATGGAAAAATCATTTTCCATTTCACAGAAGGCTGTGTAATTCCTGTAAAAGAGGAGCAGATAAAGTGCTTTATCTGAATACTTTAGAAGTTATCCCTCCTCAAGAGACTTAGTTAGATTTTTGCTAGGGCTTTTCCAATTAAGTGTGGGCTATTTCTAGACCCCTGGGGGAGGACTGCCTAGGTTAAAGTTACTGGTTAACAATTTTGGTAGCTTTCCCAGGGGAATTAGGGCTATTAGAGAGAAAGATGAATTCTGAGGTTGGGTAAATAATAAGTGAGCACCGATCTTAGAAATTATATTTTTACCCCAAATAGGTGTGGGGAAATAATGACCAGGGACCAGTAGGAGAATGGTAATTGGGCCCTCAAGTAACATAAAGGGGTATGAATCTTTTCTTTTGGAGGGAGGGGATGCCATTTGCCCCACCCAACAGAATTTGGAGGAGAGTTGCTCAGAGAAGGGGATTAGCATAGAGTAGGCTGCTCTTGAACCTAAAAGGGAAATTTATCGTTTTACTTTCCTCCTCCAGAGTTAGCTTCAGCTTTGTACTGTAGGAGTGTCCTTAGGGCAACCTGGAAGGGGCTAGCCAGCTTTTAAAGCAGCCAATAGTTGAGCCCGCCTCTTGTCCTTGCATTTCTCCCTTTTCTTAGCCCTGTCCTCCTTATTCTACCTTCCGTTATAAAAGACTGAAGAGGCTAATCTGAGGACCTCCTGCATAGCAGCACAGGGTCCCAAGGCTGACATTTGTAATCTTCTCCCAGTTCATTTTAAGTCAGACAATATTACAGGAGAGAAAGCTAGATTTTTTAAGGTTCAGGGAAATCAAACTTTTCCCTGTTTGGGGGAATCCACCCGAGGGGCATGTCCTGTGGTATGGAGATGCAATTACCTATCTGCAAAGAGAAAACAGAAGAGAAAAAAAGGCAAAAGGAAAAAGAAGGTGTCCCCCTTTTTTTCCTATTATCCTGAATGGGAAGTCCCACATTGTCCTGGGTTCCAGAATGAACCAGTCTTACTGTGTACCCTTGATCCCATATAATCACCATTACCCACTTGAGAACAGAGAAGGTACTGAAGTGAACACTGGGCCCCTGTCCATCCTTGAGGTTTCAAAATAGCCCGTCTTACTGATGGCAGTGGGGAACCATCTAGAGTGGCCACTGACATCATGCTGGATGCAGTGGGGAGGCCTGAGCAGTGGTGGCAGGAGTGGCTGCGGGAGCAGCAAAGGCGGTGGTGAAACTCCTGTGCCACATGTCTCCTGTGCCCTGAGGAACCCAACTGCATGACCCGCATTCTTGTGTTGTTGGGCGGGACCCACTCCCAGGCCCAGAGCCTCCACCGCTCCAGACCCTGATCCCCTGTTGCTACTCTCACCCGCTGCTGCTGCGGATAGGGCATGGAGAGGAGGCAGACAGTCTCTAGAGCCCACCCCTAGGAACCTCCCGGAGACCCCCCACTCCGGGGGCCACCACAATGGGACCAGGCCAAATCACTTGCTAGTGGGGTAGCAGTGCAGTCGGGAAGAGAGGGACCCCAAAATGAAGCTGGTCCGGGGCAGTGACACACTTGCACATGGAGCATGGGGGCCAGGCCTGGGGTTTGGAGCTGGGGCTGTGCTTCAGGGGCCCAGGGTGGGAACTGGGAGCAGTGTCCACTTCGGGGACCTGGTCAGTGGCACAGCCACAATATTCACCCCACTGAGGGCGCTGGGTTCCTGTGCCTCGGGAGGAGGCTCTGCATGGGGCTGCCAGGAGCTGCATCCCCAGGGTCTGCCCTGTATCAGGGTGACTACCAATCCTGGCACTCCTGACCCCCGGGACCAGGGCCCACGATTCACTTCTAGAGGCACTCCCTGGGCAGAACCATGAGCCAGATGAGGGGAAGCCCCAAGCCACTCCTGAATGCTGGGGATGTGGTGGGAGCTCACGGTGACATTGCCCCTGCCCTGGATGCCAGCCTGGGTCCACTAACGACCTGGCGCCCCTGTCCCAGGCTGTGAAGGGGCATGACCAGGGCTGCATGCTCCAAAGAACCAGCAGGAGCTAGGGACAAGTGAGAGCCTCACCATTCCAAGTTGGTGAGGCAGGAGCTCCCTGGGTGCAGTTACAGCCACCCTGCCATGGCTGTGGCCCCAAATGTCTCTGCATTCTCAGAAACCTGGGAAGGCCCCTCTGCCCCCCCACATGATTGAGGATGCCTGCTTCCACTACCTGGCTTCTCCCTGCTCTCAGCATCTGCTCCATTCTTGGAGCAAGGTTGGGGCTGAGCCAGAGTACTATTGCAGCCTGGCTGGGTCTGCCCATGCTCGGGGTAGCACTGACATGACAAGCCCCTGTCACCTTGGTCCCCTCCAGACACTGAATGTTGACAAGCACAGGAGGGAGGCCAGGAGGGTGCTGAGGACTGCCCAGGGCTGGCCTGCAGGTGCCCCTTGGCATGAACAGCCTGGGCACATTGAATAACGGCATGAGGCAGACAAGCTTTTAGGCAGAAGGGGGTGGGTCCCTGCTGAAGCCCCACCTTCAAGCCAAAGAGGACCTAAATCCTGGGTGCCAGGCCACCAGTCCCATGGACCATAGGAGAAACTTGTGGTGCTTTTCCCTGGGCCCTCCCATGGCTGCCCAGGGGGAGGCCTCAGACTCAGCCACACTTGAAGACAGGATAGAGAGACAATGGGGAGATATTGGGATGACCTCACTGCAGACAGGAGCCACCCACTTTAGGGCCTCCTCTCTGCTAAGAGCTGCAGAGATGATGGGATGACCTGCTTGTAGAGAGGAGTTTTCCACTCCAGGGAGTTGAACACTCAATGAGATGACCTCTCTGCAGAGGGGAGCTTCCTACTCTAGGGTCTCCTCTCTGCTAGGAGCTGAACACACGTCAGGACGCCCTGACTGTAGAAAGGAGTTATCTACTGCAGGTCTCCTCTGAGGTGTTCTATCGCTCAATAAAGCCCCTTTTCATCTTGCTCACCTTCCACTTGTCTGCATACCTCATTCTTCCTGGTCACAGGACAAGAACTCAGGACCCACTGCATGATGAGGCTAAAAGAGCAGTAACACAAACAGGGCTGACACATGCCCTTGCTCACCACACTGCAAGAGAAGATAAAAGTTGGGGCCCTTTGGGGACCCCAGATCTGGGAACTCCCCAAGCCAGGGCTGTGACTCCCTCTTTGGGTCCCTACAGTTCCTGGTGTCTCCAAGCTTCTGGACACCACTGCATTCCATGGCGCCAGCCTAGGAAGCTACGTGTGGTGCACCTGGTCCAGCCGCAGTCTCTCAGACAGCCAACACTCGTGTCAGTACCTGGAGCTGCCCATCCCACAGCAGTAGCCGGAGTGTCTCACTGGGCAGTGGCTGGACCCCATACTTGCTCACACACCCCTCGCTGCTCCACACCTCACTTGCAGTCTCCCTTGAAAGTGTGGGATCCAGGCTGGTAGCATGAGATGAGGGCAGCATGCCAGATCAAGTGAGCGGAATGGGCCCAGTGGGCCCAAGCAAAACTTGGGCAAAGGCGCCACCGGTCACAGAGATTTCTGGCCAGAAAAGTAACACCCCAAAACCCCATAACTTTACCTTGTACCCCATAACCTTTCATCTCTGTTTCAATGGTAATCTGTTAGCCTGGGACAACCCTTAATCTCTGTCCTATGGATCTCTTATGTCTTCTGCCTTGGTCCAGCCTATATCCTTGTTTCCATGACCTTATAGTGACTCTCACTCAAAACATTTTAGTAATAAAATGATTATCTTTTTTCTTATAAGTCTGCTTTTCAGCTAATTACTGCAAGGGGGTGGACTTCCCTCCCCTTCCCTTAGAATATTACTTTGAAGCTCTTGATATATCTTGAGAAGGGTGCGGAGGTAATTAGAGAAATGGAGGCTGTAGGAGGAAGTGGAAGGAAACAGGAGGAATATTCATGGAAAGCCTTCATATGCTCATGAAAATAGCGGCCCTTGGATGCAACAGGGCAATGTTTACTCACCCTCTGGGCAGAAAATAGTAACCCCTGGAAGGCTTGGGGCTGGCATAAGAACTTACAAATAAAGGAAAAATTCCCCTTCCTCTCAAAGTGGTGCTTACTCAAAAGAAAAAAACAAAAAGAAAGTAGGTAGGATCCTTAAAGATTCAGAGTGAAGCCCTATGCAGGTGAGCAAACTGCTTTTAAAAGCCACCAAAACTTAGCCCCAGGGCATAAAAGAAATAAAAGCATATGGCAAGTTATAAGATGCTGGCAGAGCTAGAATTCCACTTAGTGTCTGTCCAGGCCATACAACAGCAGACAGAAGAGTTGGAAGTCATCTGAGCTGGTAAAACAAGTTAAAATCTCAGGGGATATCTATAAGGGAGCCTGCCACAGAAATGCAGAGAGTAATGGCGAGTGTGTATTTAAGAAGTCATGTGGCATGCAAAGTGAAAGCAAAGAGGTGGACTTGCCCCTGAGGCAGATGGTCTGGCAGGTGCACAAGGCCATTTCAGAACACACATAGAGAAAATGGGAGAATGGGTCATTGGGCCATGCAGGGTTTTGGAAAAGAGCTAATTTTAGTCAAAAAACAGAGGAAACCCCAAGACATTGCATGCTTTTAGACCTTAGCCTCACCACTCCTTTGAGCCTCCTTTCCACAAGGGTCGTCCGTGCCTCAGATCTACTTGGTGTGGACCCTAAGGTCCTTTCTACCTCCATGAGCAACCCATCATGGTGAGCTGAGAAATTAGTTGTGGGGAACAGAGTTACTTATGGCCAAGAGGAATTGTTCTAGGGGATGGTTAGTGAGCAGGAGAGAGAGAAAGGGGAGAAGAAAACAACACACGGGGTTCAAATGCCTCCAGCTGATGAAGGTGAGGCATAGAGATCTCTTACCACTAGGGAAAATCCAAGCCAAACAGCATCAAATATGTTAAGGGTACAAGGTATCCAAGTCACATGGTACCAATACATTAGTGGTGGAGAATATCCGCATTACTTTCCAGTGGCACATTTTATGTGTCTGCAGCAATCTCAATTCTTGCCTCCTCAGAAGAAAGAATTCAACTGAGGGGTCATAAGGCAGAAAAGAGATGGAGGAAAGTTTCAGAACAACAGCAGAAGCTTATTAAAAGTTTAGAGCAAGCAAGAAAGGAAAGTACATTTGGAGGAGACCCAAGTGGTTGACTTGGAGGACAATCGTGGTGTTTGACTTTTCAACTTGGGATTTTATATGTTGGCATACTTACGGGGTCTTGTGTCTCTTTTCCATGATTCTTCTCTCACGGTGGGCAACCTGCATGTGTGGTAGCCTGGACAAAAGACCCTGAAAGTATGCCAACATATAAAACCTCAAGTCAAAAGGTCAAACACTACACTTACCCTTCAAGTTGCTCACATGGGGTGTGTGTTTAAGAAGTTTTATGCATGCGCACCTGAGACTTTCTTTTCTTTTCTGGTAGAATGACCCCGGAAGGTCATACTTTGCCATTTTGTCTTTTAGTGTGCATGCTTGAGCTTACTGGCCCAACTCCTGAAAGGTGCCAATTACCAGTTACAGATGTTTCCTATCTATAGAGAGACTGCCTTCCCCTGGTGCTGGTTGCAACCAATTATTATTTTAGAGAGTCAGTTAACAACCACCTGGCCATCACCAGATGGTCACCTGACTTTCCTGGTAGGGGTGTAGGGAGGGTCTTCTCCTGCCCTACTCATGCCTGACTAACTACCTACTGTAACATTCCCACTTAATTCCAAAGGTATATTTGAGAAAACATCAGATACTCTGACTACAGAACCCATGCTCTTAACTACTGCTTAATAATTAGAAGTTAGAATTGATAGTCTCTTAATGTTAAGGCCCCTAACCAAAATCTATGTTTGAGTGAATGATTTAACCTATCTCCGCAACTGGGTTGAGAAAAGGTACTTGTGAACTGGAGTAGAGTTTTGAGTTTTTTGTTTGTTTTACTTTTAGTTTTGTTTTTTAAGTTATAAATATTACCAAGATAAAAGGG
>NW_016825467.1:24429-26034 GCF_001698545.2 Rhinopithecus bieti | reverse complement strand
AATGGTTAAATGTACCCGGGGCTCAGTGAGGGTGATGACATGAGTTGGCACTTGCCCCGGGCATCCTCAGTCCTGTTGTTGGATCATCTGGTTGGCAGCTTCTGACCCAGAGAACCTTCGTCCTCCAGGGTAGTGCACCTTCCAGTGATTGCCTCTGCATAGTGGACGTGGACGAAGGGGCAGCTTGTTTCTCATTGGATAATCTTTTTTAAAGAGTCCTAGTAAACTACACTGATAACAAGCCCTACCGGGTGATTGGCCTGCTCCATTTTCTGTCTTCTCTGGACCACCAAGGTTTGTTTGTCTGAGGGCCATGACTAAGGCTGCAACCTTTCTCTGATCTAGTTTTCCTTTTGGCCTGTTCCTCTTGGTCCCTATTATAGAACACCAAGGTTGCCAGATTTAATAATGCCTCCAAATTTCGTTCAGGGCCCAGGGCTTGCTTTTGGAGCTTTCTCCTGATATCTGTGGCTGATTGGGTAATAAACTTATCTTTTAGAATAAATTGACCCTCGAGTGATTTGGGTGACAGGGGAATATGTTTTTTAAGACCTCCTGTAGCTGCTTGAGGAAGGCAGAAGGATTTTCTTCCTTTCCCTGTGTTATGGAGGATATCATTGAATAATTCATCAGCGTTTTCTAATTCTTCTTAATCCTTCTAGAACACAGGTCAAAAGATGTTTATGACTCCTGTCCCCATGATCTGAGTCAAGGTCCCAGTGAGGATCCATACTGGGAATGCTGACCGGTAGGGAACTTGTCATTTTCTTTGGCTGTCATTCTGTCATTTACTTGACTAAGATACCAAGTATCTCCAAACTCTCGGGCTGCAGCTAAAGATGCATTCTTCTCATTAAAGGCCAGGGTTTGATCTAATAGTAGCATGACATCTCTCCAAGTGAGGTCGAAGGTTTGCCCTGGACCCTGTAGAACATCTGTGTACCTATCAGGATCATCTGAAACCTTCCCCAGGTCTGTCTTGATCTGCTTTAAATCAGAGAGGCAGAAGGGGACATGTACCGAGGTTGGGTCAAATTCCCCTCCCCTACAGCTTGAAGGGGCATAAGCAATAGCCTGGGGTTTTTTGTGGTCCTTTTGAGATTTCTTTGTTTATTTCCTTCTGGGCAGGGGAGATTAGAGGAGGATTATCATTAATAGGAAGGGGAGCTAAAGGGAGGTTAACATATGGGGTAAGCTGAGAGGTCCTCCTGTGGGATGTAAATGGCAAGCTTTGCATAGTTGTGTATTCTCCCTCAGTGAAAAGAAAGCTTGAACATAAGGTATTTCACTGTATTTGCCTTCCCTCTTGAAGGTCAAGAAAAGGTCAAGCTGCAGGATAGTATTGTAATTTATCCTTCCTTCAGGTGATCATATTTTCCCCATCAGAGAGAGAATATTGGGGCTAAGCCATAGTGCAGAAAAAAATAAGCCTCCTCTTTTCAGGGTTTGGGGTCAAATTTGTCCCAATGGCTTAGGTTGCATTTCAAGGGTGAGCCTGTTGATGCCTGAGTGTTTCTCATCTGAAAGACAAAACCACCCATGGTTGTGGTTTGTTTTGTTTCTCCCCTGCCCAAGAACCCACAATGATCCCTGAACCCTGCTGAT
>NW_016825467.1:18686-21003 GCF_001698545.2 Rhinopithecus bieti | reverse complement strand
GCTGATTTGTGTAAGCAAACCATTATCTGAACAAAGGGAAGCTGACAGAGTGTCCTGACCTTGCCTCTTCCAACCCCTAATTATTTTCACAAGGTACTGGAAAGAAGTTTTGGATTTATTTTTAAAGTTGGGGAACTAGAAAATAAAGGAGTGAAATTGTGCTATCTCTGATGATACCATTCATTTTCCAGATTTAATTTAGTTTATTTTAAAAAAATGCTACAAAAAACCCCACCCTAACACCAACAAAAAGAACATCAACAAACCAGCCTAAGCCCAGACCCTTGTCAGGAAATGAAATTGATTAAAGGTGCCCCTCTTCCTGTTACTCTCTATAACACTTGTCTATTTCTGCCAAAACATGTATCAAAATCTGTAATATTCTTTTTTATTTTTTTCTGTTTTCTTATGTATTGCCTGTCTCCCTCCCAGTAGAATGTCAGATCCATTAGGGCAGGGACTGATTATTAATTGTTTTGCTCCCTACAATATATATTTCTGAACTAGGAAAGTACCCAGACATAGCAGGTACTCAATAAACATTTATTGATTGATTGAATGAATGAATGAATGAATACTGAGGCTCACTGAACAGACAGAACAAGCCTTTAAGAGAGATCCAAACCACTAGTCTGTAAAGTACTATGTCATCTGACCTCCGTCTACCACATCAACTTCATAATTTACTCTCCCCCTGACCTTTGAACTCCTCTCACACACTATATTCTATCTACCTCAGGGTGTGCCACATGAGATTTCATTTACCTGGGATTTTGGAATGCTCTTACTGGCTTGGCAACTTCTCATGTTTCTGATCTCGTTACAAAGGCACCTACACGAAAACTCCTTGGCCATCCCAAGTAGGCAAGTAGCCTCCCCTCAACCCCTATTCTACTCCTTGTTATTCTCTCTCATTTTACCTTGTTCCTCTCCTTCAAGGGATTTTTTTTTTGTAATTATAATTCTATATTTATTTACTTCTTTATTGCCTGCCCCCTCCCATTGTTATATTCATAAGGACTGGGATTATGTTTTTTTTTTTTTTTTCTTAACTCTGTATCCCCAACATCTAACACAATCATTGGTACAGAGTAGATAATTAAATATTTGCTGATTAAATGAGTAAGTAAATGAATAAATGAATTGCTAATGTTCCTTCTCTCATGCCTCATTGTGCAGACATGCCATCTTGAGGTCTGTTGTTTTTGTACTTTTGGCATGACCATGTACCCTCAGCCCCCACCAGAGAAAACCTTGGGCTGGGACAGCCTGGATAGTCCCAATTACACTTCAATGATTTGAAATTAAGATTATATAAATAACTTATTTTTAAAGGAAGAAATATAAAGAAGGGAAACATTTTTGTTTTCATTTCTTATGCTCAGAGTCATTTGGGTTCAAAGTTGGATTTTCATTGTAAATACACCACACTTGCAGCCATGTTATTTTGTTACCATGTTATTTTGTCACAGACAGCAGATTTTCTAATGGGAGCTACAGAGTCCTTTGGGAACTTGACCAACCAGGTCTAGTAAGCCATTTTAATCATGTCACCTTGGATTAATTGCTATTTGGGCTCCATGCTTTCTTTGCCTGGATTAGGGGACAGGGCTTGTGCAAGTTCCTGATCAGGCCTCCTGCTGCCAGCGCAATACTGTCTCCCACTCTCCTCAATTTCTTTATCTTCACCTGTTCTGGAACTCTCTAACACCCCATGACTTCAGCAGCTGTCGTCTCTGCCCCTGAATCAGACATGTGTTCAATAGAGGGATTTATATAACTAGGCCCTGAGAAGGATTTTTCCAAATGGAACTACCCTGTATATTTTATTTACTTTAGGATATATTGCTTCTGTCTCTGTATCCTTCCTAGTAAATATCATGTCTCTTAACTTTCTGGAGTCATGTTTATAAATGCAGCAGATTTGTGTACTATGTACAGACCTTGCTGATTTGCAGCTCCTAGCTCCAATCCTTGTGATTAGTAGACATTCAGTGAGTATTGTTTAATCAAATTGGATCAAATCTGAAAGCTTATTGATGCCATTAGAGGAAGAAGAATCCAAAAAGACTGTCTTCCTAGGAAGGAAACTTTTTCATCTCTTTCACATTTTGAGAACTCCTTGTGTGTGGGCAACATGTGTAGATGAGATTTAGATATGGTTTAAGACTAACTATTAACTGCTGGCCTTTATCAGTAACAGGAAGGGACAGTTAGCAAAATGGTGATTTAGTTTCTGATTCAGATTCTATTGAAAGGATCTAAAATAATATGTATACAATTCATTGTAACTAGATTTTGGAGGTTTGAAATATTC
>NW_016825467.1:4793-16067 GCF_001698545.2 Rhinopithecus bieti | reverse complement strand
GAACTATAGCCTACCTTTGAAGTAGCATTCTAGATCTATTTGGGTTAATATTTACTATTAAATAATTGTTTGACTACATAATTAAAATGTTCGCTTACTAAGTGCAATGTAGTTTCTAGCATTAAATGGACTCTCTTGCACAGCATGCTACTGATTTTGCAAAGTCATGAAGTCATATGCTAGCTATTTCAGTAAAACTTATTCAGTAAAACTTGAAGAAAATTACCATTTAATGAAGCAAAGCAATTTTCAAAGCATTTACAATTTCATCCTGGCACATAAAGTTCATGTGTAATATGACTGTATCTAGATATTTACTGACGGGATTGCAAGTGTTTTACTGTTGGCAGGATTGGTTATGAAGGATTTGACCTGAAACTAAAATTGAACAGGAAGAAAAGTTAAGTATAAGGAACTAATACAGTCTAACTAGGTGGCTTGCCACAAAGTTTCTAACATAGGCAAGCTGACATGTGATCTGAGAGGCCATCTCCATTGGATACCCAGCTTTTCACCTAACAAATTTAAGAGGCTCAAACACCTAAATGAAGCAGATGGATAGTGGCAACCTTCTATATCTAGTAGTGGTGTTTCAGCACCATAACCTCCCTTATAAGCATTCTCCAGGCTTTTCCTATAGACTCCTGTTATGCCTTGTGGAACATGATCTGACTTCTGATATTTCCAGATCTCCCTAACAGGATCTGACTTTGTTTATTTTTAACCAAACTGCTTCCCTTAAAACATTAAAAATGTCTTCTAGCTGCTCAACAAAACGTTCGACAGCTTTAGGCAAAGAGAGAGCATTTGTTAGAGGCTCTAGGAAGACCCAACTCCAGAAATAATATGTTCTCCATTCTTATAGTTCTGATGTCTGTCTTTGAGACACATAAGAAATTGTTTACTCTAGATATTCTCTATACTTGACATTTACCAAGAAGATATGGGAAATAAAGAGGGGTTATAAGTTAATCTATGAGAATGAAGGACATGCAACTCATGTGCAAATTTTGGAGAGAGAAGAGAGACAGTGGAACAGAAATGTTAGTACAAAGGGGGCCTTGCAAAAGAAAGTGGGGTTGAGAAATCTGTAATGGGTACTTTGAATCCTGCAGAAAATGAGATGAGATCCAGGTGGGTTGTGGACATGTTCTGGCCAAAATTTTGACCAGGCTTATCAACTCTTTATTGACAAGCTGAGTTTACCAAACCAAGAACCTTCTTGTTCTAAGATTTGACTAGGCAGGACTAAGTTTCCAGAAAATTTGGGTAGTAGATTCAGTGTCTTCAATGTGCCTTTTTTTTTTTTTTTTTTTTTTTTTTTTTGACTTTTCTCACTCTGGAATGTTCCCACCACAACAATCACATCTTGTGCTCAATATCCTCCCTAGGCATGTAACCACTCTCTTTGGAATATCACAACATCGGGAAAATGTTGGGGGAGCTCATTTGCTCTAAGATGTTAATGATGGGTTAAAGGCTCAATATGTTGCCTTTCCCAGGTGGGTGTGTCTTGGGTCCAAAAAATGACTAATGAGAGCAATTCTGTACATTCTTCAGTATAGGAGAGGTATTGGTGATATAGAAGGTTTTCTTATTGCCACTGAAATCACAGTCCTATAGGCCACTGATCACTCATAAATTCTTCCCTGTGGTTGGCTGTGGAAATATAGATAGGAAAAATGTGGCTGGCTCTCTCAGTGTTTGATCTAGAACTATCATTAAGCACCCCCCCCTTTTCTTTTTCCTTCTGTTTGGTTCGATTTGCTTTTAGTTTTTTGAAATCAGGCTCTGATAAGAATGCTAGAAAATCCTGAAAGACTCATTTCAAGACTTTCTAGACAAACAATGTATATTTTATTTTTTGTACAGGGTTATTTGGGGAGTGGGGTGAGAGAGAATTCAGAGAGTTCGGGGCAAACCCTAGGATACAGAGACCAATTTCAGAATGCCAGCCAGGCCTTAGAAAAGCTACTTAACATACCCAGGGAGCCCATTGCTAATTTGAATGACCAATTTGTTGTTTTCAACCCAAAGTTATCTCTCATCAAGTCATTGTCCCTATTTAAACAACTATTTGCCAGTGTGTATAATAATTGACTTTTTGTCTTGGTGGCAGATGGGAAACTAACACTTGTGATGTTATAGACCATGTCTGAGCATGAATCTTTAGATCAACTTGAATTTTAATATACAAGGTTATTTTTGTCTTTAATAAATGGCTTGCTTATTGGTATAGAAGATATACGTTTATTATCCTTTTATTACTTTCCATGTAGTTCAAAGTTTAATATGCTATTCCAGCTATGATTGGTTAAGAAATTGATACACATGGCTATCATTGAGCACAATATAGTGACTATCAATATGTGTTTTTTCCCGGAGTGGAAAAAAACCCCACATTTCTCACATTTGTACACTTTGAGAATTGGAAATCATCAAATATTTAGCTAGTTCCATTTATCTTAGCTTATTAAAACTTCTTCTCAAATGGTAGGAATTCCTAGTTTATTTTACTGAAGCAAAATAAACAAACCTAAATGAATTAAATGGTTCTGTTGTGGCATCTATAAAATTATGAAATTGGGTGAGTTGAATATAAGGTACCATAGCTATGTGCTCTAATATTCCTTCAAGCAAACATCTATGAATCCATGTGTAGATTTGGCTCCATAACAATAGTGCCTTATATGTGATAGCACTCTCTAATTTACTTACGTAAGCTTAATTGACTTGCAACTACCCCATTCCTCTACATATTTACTAAGTTCCTACTAATTGTCCAAAGTGTCATTAGGCTTTGAAAATATAAAGCTGAGGTAGACAGTCCCATGTTTATTGTCCCCATTTTAGAAAGAGGGGATCACAGACTCAAAGAAGTTTAATGACCAGAGATTACAGTTGTGGAGCTGGGACAGAATTCCAAGCTGACTTAACCTGTTCATACTTACCTTCTACCTCTTGTGTGCAAGTAGATGGACCAGACAGAAATGCAAAAGTTAATTATATGGATATGTAACCAAAAGCATGATCCATAAAAGAAAAAATGATAAATTACACTTCATCAAAATTTAAAACTTTGCTCTGTGAAAGACACTGGTCTTTCATGGAATAAAGAAAGACAAGTCACAGACTAGGAGGAAATATGCGCAAATGGCATATCTAACAAACTCGAATCTATAATATTTAAAGAACTCTTAGACTCAATAATAAGAAAACCAACAACACAATGAAAAATAGATTGAACAGACAATTGACCAAAGAAGATATACAGATGCTAAATAAGCGCATGAAAAGATGCTAAATAAATATTTCTAGTCATTAGAGAAATGCAAGTTAAGACCACAATGTGCTACCATTAACATTCATTAAAATAGTTAACATTTAAAAATACTGACAATACCAAGTGCTGACAAGGATGTGAAGGAACTAGAGCCCTCATCCATTCCTGGTAGAAATGCAAGATGATATAGTGCTCTGGAAAATGGTTTGGCAGGTTCTTATAAAGAATCTACTTACCATATGAAACAGCAATCTCAGAATGAAAACTCACATTTCCATAAAAATATATACATGACTGTTTACAGCAGCAGTATTCATAATTACCAAAAACCAAGAACAGACTAAATGCTGTTCAACATGTGAATGAATTTTAAAAATTGTGATGCATCCACACAATGAAGTACCACTTGACAGTGCAAAGGAAGAAACCTTTGTCCACTTTTTGATGGGGTTGTTTTTTTCTTGTAAATTTGTTTAAGTTCCTTCTAAATTCTGGATATTAGACCTTTGTCGGATAGGTAGATTGCAAAATTTTTCTCCCATTCTGTAGGTTGCCTGTTTGCTCTGATGATAGTTTCCTTTGCTGTGCAGAAGCTCTTTAGTTTAATTAGATCCCATTTGTCAATTTAGCTTTTGTTGCAATTGCTTTTGGCAGTTTTATCATAAAATCTTTGCCCATGCCTATGTCCTGAATGGTATTGCCTAGGTTTTCTTCTAGGGTTTTTACGGTTTTGCATTTCACATTTAAGTCTTTAATCCATCTTGAGTTAATTTTTGTATGAGGTGTAAGGAAAGGGTCCAGTTTCAGTTTTCTGCATATGACTAGCCAGTTTTCCCAGTACCATTTATTAAATAGGGAAGAGTTCCCCGTTGCTTATTTTGTCAGGTTTGTTAAAGTTCAGATGGTTGTAGATGTGTGATCTAATTCCTGAGGTCTCTATTCTGTTGCATTGATCTATATGTCTATTTTGGTACCAATACCATGCTGTTTTGGTTACTGTAGCCTTGTAGTATAGTTTGAGGTTAGGTAGCATGATGCTCCAGCTTTGTTCTTTTTGCTTAGGATTGTCTTGGCTATGTTGACTCTTTTATGGTTCCATATGAAATTTAAAGTAGTTTTTTCTAATTCTGTGCAGAATGTCAATGGTAGTTTGGTGGGAACAACAAACATATTTTAAAAAGTTCAACATAACTGATTGTCAGAGAAACGCAAATCAAAACCACGATGAGATACCATCTCATGCCAGTCAGAATGGCGATTATTAAAAAGTCAAGAAGCAACAGATGCTGGTGAGGCTGTGGAGAAATAGGAATGCTTTTACAGTATTGGTGGGAATGTAAATTAGTTCAACCATTGTGGCAGATGGTGTGGTGATTCCTCAAGGATCTAGAACCAGAAATACCATTTGACCCAGCAATCCCATTACTGGGTCTATACCCAAAGGGATATAAATTATTCTATTATAAAGATTCATGCACACATACATTTGTTGCAGCACTATTCACAATAGCAAAGACCTAGAACCAACCCAAATGTCCATCAATGATAGACTGGATGAAGAAAATGTGGTACATATACACCATGGAATACTATGCAGCCACAAAAAGGAATGAGATCATGTCCTTTGCAGGTATATGGATGAAGCTGGAAGCCATCATCCTCAGCAAACTAAGGCAGGAACAGAAAACCAAATGCTGCATGTTCTCACTCATAAGTGGCAGTTGAACAATTAGAATACATGGACACAGAGAGGGGAACAACACATACCGGGGCCTGTCAGGGTGGCGGCAAGGGAAAAGAGAGCATCAGGACAAATAGCCAATACCTGGGTGATGGGTTGATAGGTGCAGCAAACCACCATGGCACATGTATACTTATGTAACAAGCCTACATGTCTGCACATGTGTCCCAGAACTTAAAGTAAAAATAAATAAATAAATAAATAAATAAATAAGAAAAGAAACAAACCATTGACATATGCAACAGTATGGATGAATCTCAAATGCGCAATGCTGAATGAGAAAAGCCAGACACAAAAAGTTACATACTTTATTTTTTCCACTAAGATAACATTCTGAAAACAGCAAAACTATATTGAAAGAGAGGAGATCAGTGATTAACAAGAGTTAAAGATGGGGAGAGACTGACTTTAGAGGCCAGCATGAGGGCAATCATGCTGAGGTGTTATAACTGTCCTGTATCCTGTTTGTGGTGATCATTGCAGTCATCTATGCATGTGTTAAAACTCATAGAAATACATATCCAAAAATTGTAATAAAATAATTATTACACATTAATCCTGACAGTTAAAATTGGTTCTAGCCAAAATTTAAAAATAAGTGAGGTTTGAATTTAGCAATAAATGCTTCCTTTACTTTTTTGTTATTAGAGACACTTTTCTATGTATTGTCTTTCCTCAGTTCTTTCTCTCAGTTTTCAGGATATGATTTAATAACCAATTCATACAAAAGTTTAAATGACTGATAATAGCTACATGTGTTTCCTCTAGTAGGGCCATATTCATTTGAGCAGGTTACCAAAATCTTAAATTAAACTAACACATCTCCAACAGTGGGTGGGATTCCAAGCAACAGCCAATGGATAAAGGAGTTGTAGGGAGGAAGAGTCAGGACAACCTCCTTTGCATTACTGAAATGAAGACATATTTGCTTTGAAAATTTAATTTTGGAGGTTGTATAAGAATATTGCTTAGTCTATGTGGTACTATAGACAAAAATATAGAAATGTAGATAACACTCCCAAATACTAATGAATATGCTCAGATCAGGAAGGGAAATCTTACATGGAACAATAAAAATAAGTGTCTTGAAATCTTAACTTCTTAGTAAAATAAATCATTTAGTTTATTGATTTTACATCAGAATTCTGAAACTATATAAACTCATTGTAAAATAGAAATGTATATATATACCATATTTATTGTCACTTTCTGAGAGCTGAGCAACTATAGTTGCATATAAATCACTTTAAAACTTATGTAATAGTGAGAGTTCATTTGTAAATTATAGTATTTTTAAAGCAAAATGTCACCCAGTACTTTATTTTTACCTACATTTACATGTCAGGTTTCCTTAAAGTGAGGTATACCTGCAAAAGAATGGGGAAGTTCTGAGCACTATAGAATTTGCTTACTTCTTTTTTATTCTTATTAATATCAAATATAGGTAAACCAGACTTTACAAGTAATGCTACAAACAGTGTAGAAAGTGTCTGTACATCTATCATATAAATTCATGTTTATTGGATCTCAGTAAGAGTAATAAAGAGTTTCAAATAAATTGGAGCTGCAGTTCTTTTCAAAGTGACCCTGGTAACAATGTATCTGAATTGGAATACTTTACCTATATTGATTTTATTTTCATGTCAAGTTTGAAAATATGTCAGGTGTACTTTGAGGGTACATAAAGCATATATTCCTAATTGTATTTATTTTTTGCTACTGTCTGTGTCAGATGTACTAGAAACATAGGGATTATTAAAATTAACTAAAACATGGCATTATTACCCATTTAGAAACAGGTGCTAGGAACTCTCAATCTTGGGTCCTATGTACCCAGTTTCAATCTTACTGGTCAATTCTGTTTAAAAGCAATCCAAACCAGAATTTTCTCTGAGGAGAACAACAGTAAAATATAAAGTTTTACGCATGGGTTAAAAAAAAAAAGTTGAGTGGATGAATATTTAGTCCAGCAGCTATTAACCTTTAATTTTAATGGTTTTTTTTTTTTTCGATTGAGCAGAAGAAGTTTTTGTTTTAGGCATGGACACTTAAGTATGAATGGTTACGATCAAAATTTACTGTTACAGCTAAAAGTATGAATGGATAAATGAGTATCCAGAGATGCCAGTCCAAGCCACTGAAGAAATGGATTCAACCTAATAAAGAGCGTAACTCATCAAACTTAACCATGATAAGCCTAAATATTCCCATTTCGTCAAAATAAAATGGCTGTAATTGAGTGTTTTAAAATTAATGTTATCAGCTCTTGATTCATCCAGTCATTCTAGGCCCCTGCTTCCCAACTTTGAACAACTTCCACCTCTGCCTGTTCCCTCTAACTAGGGAAATGTATCAGACTAAGTGAAGATTTAAGCAATGGCACAGAGGTTGATGACTTGAGGAATAATGACCTGGTTAAGTACCAGATAATGGGTATGTGCCACAGATTGAGGAGAGGATTTAGGCTAGAAACAAGGGGATGTCTGAATTAGCCTGACTTATAAGATCCCGAAGCAACCAGCTCCAGATAAAAGAATCACGGATATTAAATCAGGAAGGAAATAGTAGAAAGAGGTAAAAAACCAAACGTGATAACCCAAAGGATTATAAAACTCTGTTTTAGGGTTACATTAGAAGATGATTTAGGGATGTGGTATATGAGTATATCAGGGAGTAGTTGTGTGTTGGACAAAAAGAACCATGGAAATATAGAATCTCTTTTTGTGCCCGTAATATAGACTAAGCTGACATCATTGTGGTGGCTTTCATTTCTATTAGATGGGCTCGTCTGTGGTGAGGTCCAACAGATTTGGCTTTACTTAAAATTTAGTTCTTCAAGACTTCAGAGTGGCAAGATTACAGGGTATTTGTGTGGCATCCCTCCTCTCCCATTGGTCTTCACAACCTCAAGGAGTAGACAAATAACTGAGCATAAGGAATTTATGCAGACCTCAGGTTCATGTAGAGGTCACTCTTTCCTGTTGGTTAGTAACCTGCTTGTATGTCTGACATTGCTTGGCTGTGTGTCCCCACCCAAATCTCACGTGGAATTGGAATCCCCAGCTGTCAGGAAAGGACCTGGCAGAAGGTTATTCGATCATGGGGCAGTTTCCCCATGCTGTTTTAGTGGTAGTGAGGGAGTTCTCACAATATTTGATGGCTTAAAAGTGGCAGTTTCCCTGGCACTCCCTGTCTCCTGCTGCCAGGTAAGATATGCCTTGCTTCCCTTTCACCTTCTGCCATGATTGTAAGTTTCCTGAGGCCTTTCCAGCCATGCAGAACTGTGAGTTAATTAAACCATTTTGTTTATAAATTACCCAGTCTCAGGTAGTATCTTTAGAGCAGTGTGAAAACGGACTAATACAGTGTTCCTACCCTGTTGCCATTTGTGAGCTTCAACTTTATCTTCTGTCTGTGATCTTGGCTTGACTGTTGGCTCAGCTCTTGTGTGTTCATGATCTTACTTCCTTTTTGCTACATGTGCTTTACTTCAGATCCTGATTGATCCTGTATTTTTGAGCCTAAGAGCACAACCACAAGTCCGAATTGCCCCTTGTGCAAATGTTCGGCATTTTTTTTTTTAGACTCTACTATGATTCCTGTTAATCCTAGTATATTGGCTCAATCAGAAGGCCCAAGATCCTTCCCTTTGCAATATAACTTTTGCTGTACAAAAAAAATGGGTTAAGGAAAAGGATGGAAGAAAAAATGATACAAAGGAGACTTTAAGGTAGGAGAACCTCCTTAATATTTTGTCTATTCTACAGAAACCATCTTCTCTTATAAAATATTTTTGGTACAGCCAGAGAAAAACACATTGCACTGCACAGGAAGGATAATTTCTCTGGCCCAGAGTGATGTTATGTATGTGTATGTCTGGAAATGAGCCAGGCTGAATGCGGACAGAAAATATCAATGAAAATGGGATAGGAAGTTGAATTTGAAGATTATTGTGGGTAATTAACAACATCTGATGACCTTGGCAGACTACTAAATTAAATCTGAGTTAAAAAATGGTTTGGAGCTTTAGGAACAAGAGTCCGCAGGTATATTTCTCTGTTGATAACTATTTGTGATGGAAGAAACGAGGTGAGGAATGCCTAGGTGAATGTCTTTCACAGCTAAATTGAAACATAGAGACTCAGACAGAAATGATCATGGAGGTTTACTTTTAAAAATAAATTCATATACCAGCTCAGAAAACATCCCACAGAATGACAGTATGTGAAGGGTTGTCCCCTTGGAAAAGGAATTCAATTTTGAATTATCTATACTATAGACCTTGAAAGTCTTTAGTCACTTCATCCAATGAAAAATGGAGATGTTTGACTTAGTGACAGATGATCTGCCCAACAATGTTTTCTTTCTTCTATTGCTGCTTCAATTGTATATTTAGTGAATTAGTTGTGATTGATGATAGCATTTTAAGCACTTGATAGTTTTTTTTCTGGTGAAAAGATGGCATAATTTAACTATATTAATAGTTTTAGGTTTAAGTGTAGCACAATATATTTTTATAATCCTTCAGTAGTGAAGCCACAATTTATGCAAATGGATTCATTCTGTCTTTAGATGAAGCAACTCTGACAAAAGGATGTCATTTAAAGTAATGTTGCTCATCCTTCAGAGATGCAAAACTCAAGGCTACATTGCTCTGATATGAAATAACTTTGGAGTTTTGAATGCCTGGCGAAATTTGTATATGCCACTAACAGTAACTTAAGTGGTTTGTACAGCTGGAGCCAAATGTGCTCTGCAGGGAAAAATATCACCAACTGCTGTAATTTTCACATAAGTAATTGGACTAAAGAAACAGTTTTGTTCAGAAACAACACCGTCTCTAAAATCTGGGCATGGAATGTTCAATCGGTGATATGGATTGACTGTGTCTCCACCAAAATTTCACCTTGAATTGTGATAATCCACACAAGTCAAAGGTGGGGCCAGGTGGAGATAATTGAATCATGTTTCCCCCATACTATTCTTGTGGTAGTGAATAAGTCTCAAGAGATTTGATGGTTTTATAAATGGGAGTTTCTCTGCACAAGCTCTCTTGCCTGCCGCCATGTAAGATGTGTCTTGCTTCCCCTTTGCCTTCTGCCATGATTGTGAGGCCTCCCCAGCCATGTGGAACTGTGAGTCCATTAAACCTCTTTTTCTTTATAAATTACTCAGTCTGGGGTATTTCTTTATTAGCAGCATGAGAACAGACTAAGATAATCAATGCCAATGTCTGTTAATAACATAATTATGTACAATGTAAAGTGTTAATAATTACTTCAGATTAGAAAGCTGCTATTTTACCTCAGACAGTACTATTTGGAGTCTGGTATATATCAGATTTAAGGTGATTACCCTAAAACCTCAAAAGAAATGATATTAACTAAATGTTATTTTCTACTTAGTCTATTACTTCCTGCAGAATAATAGTTTATGCTCTTACTTAGTAAATATGGCAGTAGGGGAGAAAATATAAGAGCGTACCCATATACTCATACAGTCTCCTTTAGTGTGACTACCACATCACAGTATTGTAGTGCTACCTGAATGCCAATAGCTACGTTTTGTAAACGGAGATGAAAGAGAACTAGGGAAATTAATTGATGTGATTATGTTTCAGTAGTGCTGTGTAATGAAGTATTTACTTAAGCTTGTAGGCCTTTAAGTGAACTTTCAACATTTCTAATATTGAATGAACCCAGACCTCTCTTAAAACATTCCAGTTCATATATATTATGCTTATAAGATTCAAATGTTCTCTCATACTGATAGTCTTAAACTGAGATATATTTAGCTTATCAATGTCAAATTAAGACATGACAAGTTCCCAAAGACATATAAACATGACCCTGACAAATGAATATATGGAAGCTGGATCTTATGTATAAGTAGTAGCTTTCATTCTCTTCCAGATCTGGGGTGTATGTGTATGTGTGAAGTTGATTGTATAAATGTAAAATTTATCCAAATCTTTGATATGAGTTTCTGTGGGGATTTGGATGGTACCTCATCAAGTTCAGGAACATAACAGTACATCCAGGAGTGAGAGACAGGGTTTATATGCAAGTGATAGCTTTAGAAGAGCAGTTCTTTCACAGGGATAGTGGTAGGGATCCATTCTGACATAGGTTTGAAGACTAGTCTTAATACTCAAATATTTCCTCATGAATAATTTTATTTATAGTATTTTATAAGTAATAATTACAAAAAGGCTCATTATTATGATTTTTTTTTTTTTTTTTTTTTTTTT
>NW_016825467.1:0-1401 GCF_001698545.2 Rhinopithecus bieti | reverse complement strand
TTTTTTGAATGTTTTAAGACTTATTTTGTGACCCAGCAGCTTATGGTCTATCCTTGGTTTATCCATGTGCTGAGGAAAATAATGTGTATTTTTCAGGTGTTAGATGAATTGTTCTATAAATTTCAATTAGATCAATTTGGTCTCTAGTACAGATTAAGTCTGAGGTTTCTTTGTTGATTTTCTGTCTGGAAGCTATGTCAAATGCTGAAAAAGAGGTGTGGAATTCCCCTGCTATTATTATATTAGGATTTATCTCTCTCATTAGCTCTAATAACATTTGCTTTATATATCTGGGTGCTTCAGTGTCAAGTGCTTATATATTTAAAATTGTTATATCCTCTTGCAGAATTGCCCCCTTTATCATTGTATAATGACCTTCTCTGTCTCTTCTTATACTTTTTTGTGTTAAAATCTATTTTGTCTGATATAGGTATAGCTATTCCTACTCTTTTCTGGTTTCCATTGCCATGGGATATCTTTTTCCATCCCTTTATTTTCAGCCTACATGTATCTTTCTACAAGGTGTGTTTTTGTAGGCAACAGATCATACAGTCTAATTTTTCCATCTATTCAGCCACTCTACATCTTTTCGTTGGAGAGTTTAGTCCACCTACATACAATGTTATTATTGACACATAAGGACTTATTCCTCCCATTTTGGTATTGGTTTCTGGTTGTTTTGTGCCCTCCTTTTCCTTTTTTCCTTCTTTCATGTCTTCCTTTTAGCAAAATTGATTTTCTCTGCTGGTATATTTTAATTTCTTGATTTTTATTTTTTGTGTGTCTGTTGTATGTTTTTTAATTTCAGGTTACCACGAGACCTGCAAACACTATCTTATAACCCATTAGTTTAAACTGATGACAACTTAACACTGATTGCATAAACAAAGAAACCAGCATGCAGGAAAATTAATACAATTCCACACTTTAACTTTGTCTCTCCACTTTTAACTTTTATTGTTTCTCTTTATGTTTTATCGTTCCATATATTTAAAAGTTGTTGTAGTTATTATTTTTTATTGGTTCATCATTTAGTCTTTCGACTTAAGTGAAGAGTAGTTTACACAATTACAGTGTTATACTATTCTGTGTTTTTCTGTGCATTTACTATCACCAGTGAGTTTCGTACCTTCAGGTGATTTCTTCTTGCTCGTCAATGTCCTTTTCCCTCAGATTGAGGAACTCCCTTTAGCATTTATTATAGGATAGGGTTGTTGTTGATGAAATCCCTTACATTTTTTTGTCTGGGAAGGTCTTTATTTCTCCTTCATGCTTAAATAATATATATATACACACACACACACACATATATATATACACATATAGATATATGTAACCAGATATACTATTATATCTGGCAAATATTTATATATATTTTATATATTATATATATTTATATAT
>NW_016825466.1:0-1738 GCF_001698545.2 Rhinopithecus bieti | reverse complement strand
CAGAAACAAGCTTTCTGAGAAACTGCTTTGTCATATGCTAATTCATCTCACAGAGTTACCTGATTGTTTTCATGGATCGGTTTGATAGCACTGTGTTAGGGGAATCTGAGAAGGGATATTTTGGATCACGTTGAAGCCTATGGTGAGAAAGGAAATATCCTCAGATAAAAATTAGAAACAAGCTTTCTGAGAAATTTCTTTGTGATGTGTGAGTTTTTCTCACAGAGTTACACCTTTCTCTTCACGGAGCTTTTGGATAACACTGTTTTTTGTGGAATCTGAAAAGGGACATTTGGGAACGCATTGAGGCCTAGAGAGAAAACAAAATATCCTCAGATAAAGACTTTACAGAAGCTTTGTGAAAAATTGCGTGGTGCTGTGTGAATTCGTTTCACAGTGTTACACCATTCTTTTCACTGAAAAATGTGATAACTGGTTTTGTGGAATCTGTATTAGGATACTTGGGAGCACATTGAAGATTATGGTAACACAGGAAATATCCTCAGATAAAAACCAAAAAGAAACTTTCTGAGAAACTGCTTTGTGATGTGTGAATTTATCTCACAGAGTTACACCATTCTCTTCATTGAGAAGTTTACTAATACTTTTTTCATTGAATTGGCAATGGAATATTCAGGAGCGCATGGAGGAATATGGTGAAGAAGGAAATATCCTTTGATGAAAACGTGAAAGAAGATTTCTGAGAAACTGCTTTGTGATGTGTAAATTCATCTCACAGAGTTACACCATTCTTTTCATGGATTTGTTTGGTAGCTCTGCCTTTGGGGAATCTGAGAAGGGATACTTTGGATCGTATAGGAAATGCCCTCATATAACAACTAGAAAAAGGTTTCTGAGAAACCGCTTTAGGGTGTGTGAATTCATTTCACAGAGTTATACTGTTCTTTGTATTCAGCAGTTTGCTAACACTGTTTTCATGGAATCTGGAATGATATATTCTGGAGCACATTGAAACTTATGGTGACAAAGGAAACAACCTCAGCAAAAACTAGAAAGAAACGTTCTGAGAAACTGCTTTGTGTTTTGCAAATTTATCACACAAAGTTACACAATTCTTTCATGGACCAGTTTGGTAGCACTTTTTTTGGTGAATCTGAGGATGTGTATTTTAGATCACATTGAAACCTGTTTTGACAAAGGAAATATCCTCAGGTAAAAACTAGAATGAAGCTTTATGAGAAACTGCTTTGTGATGTGTGAACTAATCACACAGAGTACACCATTCTCTTCATGGAGCAGTTTGCAAACAGCATTTTTGTGCAATCTGAAAGGGGATATTTGGGAGCGGATTGAGGACTGTGGTGAAAAAAGAAATATCCTCATAAATATTAGAAAGAAGCTTTCTGAGAAACTGCTTTGCAATGTGTGAATTCTTCTCACAGAGTTACATGGTTCTTTTAGCTGAGCAGTTTTCTAACAATGTATTTGTGGAATCTGCAAAGGGATACTTTGGAGGGCATTCAAACTTAAGATGACAAAGGAAATACAATCATATAAAAACTAGAAAGAAGCTTTCTGAGAAGCCACTTTATGATATATTAATTCACCTGACAGAGTTAAATGATTGCTTTCATAGATCAACTTGATAGCTCGTGTTGGAGAATCTCAGAAGGGATATTTTGGATCGCTTTGAAGCCTATGGTGACAAAGGAATTATCCTCAGATTAAAAACTAGAAGGAAGCTTTCTGAGAAAGTTCTTTGTGATGTGTGAATTCA
>NW_016825465.1:0-1735 GCF_001698545.2 Rhinopithecus bieti | reverse complement strand
TTAGTAGTATTATGTGCATGTGTATGTGTGTATTATTACAACAATAATAATGAACAAATGCTGTTTTCCTATGTGCTAGAATCTAATTGCATCTGTTTTATAGTTACATTAAAAAAATCTTAAAGCCCCTAAAGGATTTTCAATCTATCTGTAACTCTGATATATTTTCCTAGTTATCAGGAAGGCAAAGTGACATTGGAGAGAAAGTATAGATTTTGTAGTCAGAAAATCACTATTCAAATTCTCTTTGTTTCAGTTACAATCTTTGTAACCTCAGTTATTTAATATCACTAAAACTAGGTTTCTTCACACATAAGGTGTAGAAATTAATATCTAACTCCTGCATTCTCTTATTGCTGGATTGGCCATTCTAATAAACAAAGCATTTATCCACTTTGCCACATGATTTGTGGCTTCATTGATAATTAGCCTTCAAATATTTCTTCCATGGTGTATTAGTCAGGGTTCTCTAGAGGGACAGGACTGATAGGATAGATGTATATATGAAAGGGAGTTTGTTAAGAAGTGTTGACTCACACGATCACAAGGTGAACTCCCACAATAGGTTGTCTGCCAGCTGAAGAGCAAGAGAGACAGTCTGAGTCCCAAAACCTCAAGAGTAGGGAAGCCAACAATGCAGCCTTCAGTCTGTGGCCTAAGGCCTGAGAGCCCCTGGAAAACAAACCACTAGTGTAGTTCCAAGAGTCCAAAAGCTGAAGAACTTGGATTCTGATGTTTGAGGCTGGAAGCATCCAGCATGGGAGAAAGATGGAGGCAGAAGATTTAGCAAGTCTGCTCTTTCCATTCCTGCTTTTATGCTGGCAGCTGATTAGATGGTGCTCACCCAGATTGAGAGTGGGTCTGTCTCTCTCAGTCCACTGACTCAAATGTTAATCTTTTTTGGCAACACTCTCACAGACACACCCAGAAGCAATACTTTGCATCCATCAATCCAATCAAGTTAACCCTCAATATTAACCATCACACATAACTATCACTGTAGTGCTTAAAATTTCAATATTTACATATGAATTATTGATGATAAAACTTTTGAAGCTATTATCATGTAACACATGTTTAGTTGACTGAAATATTTTTGTCCTGTAAAACCTTACTACTCAAACTGCTCCTAAATTAGGAGGCATGGATGTCACCATGGGGTTGTTATAAATGTAGAATCGCAGGCTCCAAACTAGTGCTACTCAATGAAAATATGCATTTTAGCAAGTTGCCAAGTGAGTCATATGCACATTAAAGTTTGAGAAGCACTTATCTAAATGACTCCTGAAAAAATTGAATACTTTTGACATATGAAAGTGGTTCAAGTCTGGGCAAGAGAAAGGAGGATTACCATAGTAGAATACCTGGAACATTCAGGTGACAGCAGAAAAACAAAGACACCAAGGAGAGGAGACAGAATGAGGGATCCAGAAGGGATACAAAACCTATTTCACAATTCCATGGAAATATATATCTTTTATGACAAAAGAGAGTTAGTAATGTGATGAAAAATACACATACACAGAAAACATAGCTTCAGTGCTATGGGAACTATATTTCATTTTTATTTAAATCTTTATTGTTTCAAAAGAACAATCTCTCATAAGCTTGTAAAACTTCCTGAGGCCCTAGAACTATGATCAAATTTACATGTTGGTTCACTCTCATCTTGCAAAGCATAAAATTCCTTATTACTTCTAGTATATAAATCTAGGACATATTCTACTTTAAAAGC
>NW_016825464.1:0-1113 GCF_001698545.2 Rhinopithecus bieti | reverse complement strand
GAGATAGAGTTTCGCTCTTGTTGCCCAGACTGGAGTGCAATGGTGAGATCTCGGCTCATCGCAACCTCCGCCTCCTGGGTTCAAGTGATTCTTCTGCCTCGGCCTCCTGAATAGCTGGGATTACACCTGCCACCACGCTCAGCTAATTTTGTATTTTCAGTTGAGACGGAGTTTCTCCATGTTGGTCAGGCTAGTCTCAAACTCCTGACCTCAGGTGATTCGCCCGCCTCAACCTCCCAAAGTGCTGGGATTACAGGCATGAGCCACCATGGCCTGCCTTATTTTTAAAATGTTTTGTAGAGATGAGGTTTCATTATGTTGTTCAGTCTGGTCTGGAACTCCTGGGCTCAAAGTATCATCGCACCTCAGCCTCCCAAAGTGCTGGGATTACAGGCGTGTGCCACTGCACCCGGCTTACTCCAGCCTATTTTTATCAGCTAACTCTTGTTGTTTTCCAGTCATAGACTCCTACAGCGGGCTTTATGGCTTAGCTATTATCTTGTATCCTTTGCAGCTCGCCCCTGGGTTTCACTTGAGTCCTGTTCCAAGCTATCTTTTTCCTGATAGCATCTCCCCCTCTGGGGGACAGATTATTGAAGGCAAGGGCCATTTCTAGGTCCTGGCTTTACTAATTCATCTAATTCATCCACAGGAAGGGCCTTTATTAGATGAATGGATGGGCGGAAGTTTAGTGCAACAATCCCTAAGTAGTCTTTTTTTTTTTTTTTTGAGATGGAGTTTCGCTCTTGTTGCCCAGGCTGGAGTGCAATGGCGTGGTCTCAGCTCACTGCAACCTCTGCCTCCTGGGTTCAAGTGATTCTCCTGCCTCAGCCTCCCGAGTGGCTGGTATTACAGGCATGCGCCACCACACACGGCTAATTTTGTATTTTTAGTAGAAACAGGATTTCTCGGGCCGGGTGCGGTGGCTCATACCTGTAATCCCAGCACTTTGGGAGGCCTAGGCGGGCAGATCATGAGGTCAGGATATGGAGACCATCCTGGCTAACACGGTGAAACCCTGTCTCTACTAAAAAAATATTTTAAAAATTAGCTGGGCATGGTGGCGGGCACCCATAGTCCCAGCTACTCGGAGGTTAAGGCAGGAGAATGGCG
>NW_016825463.1:0-673 GCF_001698545.2 Rhinopithecus bieti | reverse complement strand
AGCCAGGATGGTCTCGATCTCATGACCTCGTGATCCGCCCGTCTCAGCCTCCCAAAGTGCTGGGATTACAGGTTTGAGCCACCACGCCCGGCCAAGGGGATCTTACTTCTAAGGACACGTGATAAGGGGGAAGTTGATGTCAGGTGCAGGTAAAAAGTCCAGAAGAGTGATACCTGGGAAGAAACCACATGTGGCCAAGGGACAGGGAGAGTCACTGGTGAATTGTGATAACTGAGACCTGCCGTAGCAGGAGGACGGCAGAAGCCACGTTGTAGAATCATGGAGTATTTAGGCTGGGGGGGAACACCGTGTTCAGCTGAGGCCTTCCGTGGTGGGGCGATTTGTCTCTCGTTTTTGCTCATGTCCAAGTGCAGTGGATCCTGGAGTTTGTTACCAGCAGCAACCAGGATGGGGAGTTCTATTCAGAACTGACCGATTAAAAAAAAAAATCAGTCCTTTTTCTCTTAAGCGTATGGTTAGGGTAAGAATACTCTTGTGGGATTCAGGCTGTGTGGGGTCCAGTCTTGGCTCTGTGAGAACTGGTTCTGTGACTTTGAGCAGGCCAGCTCTGCCCCCCCTGGACCTCAGTTTCCTTTTCTGTAAATACAGAAGGCTTGACAGCACGGTTCTTGAGGGCCCCCTGACTCTGACATTATTCTCTCTCTCTCTCTTT
>NW_016825462.1:0-2269 GCF_001698545.2 Rhinopithecus bieti | reverse complement strand
GGAAGGAAGGAAGGAAGGAAGGGAGGGAGGGAGGAAGGGGAACTTCCCTCCATCCAGCCTTATTCCACTGCACCAACTCTTCTGCGTTGGGTTGTGCAGGGGAGAAAGGGAGCTTGGCACCTCTTTGCTGTGTTGAGTTGTGGTAACCCATCACTGGGTTGTAAAGTGCATTGCCTCCTCTTTTTTTTTTTTTCCTTTTTTTAAATTTTTTTTTTTTAATTTTTGAGACAGAGTCTCACTCTGTTGCCCAGTCTCGGGTGCAGTGGTGTGATCGGTGCTCACTGCAACCTCAGCCTACTGGATTCAAGCAATTCTCCTGCCTCAACCTCCCAAGAAGCTGGGACTATGGTCACGTGCCACCACACCTGGCTAATTTTTTTATTTTTAGTTGAGAGAGGGTATCACCATGTTGGCCAGACTGGTCTTGAACTGGCGACCTCAGATGATCTGCCCGCCTTGGCCTCCCAAAGTGCTGGGGTTACAGGCATGAGACACTGCACCCGTCTACCTCCTCTTTTACTTAGGAGAAATGCACAGATTCTGGGTGCCATGTGCATTTATTTTGGGAACAATATTGATCTAACTTTATGGAAATTATACTAGATAGAATTCTAGTATAGAATATCTATACTAGATAGATAGAAAGTTAGCAGATGGATTCTCTATCTGATGAGATTTTTGGGCAAATTGAATTCTTAGTTTCTGAGTCTTATTTTTCCCCTGATGCAAGAAAACTGAATCATCCAGCCGGTGAAAAACTCACAGCTCTGAATGTGAGTTTAGGACGCTGGATTTCTACCACTTACTTCCTTACTACTTTTCTTGTGCAGGGATCATGGCACAAGTTGCAGTTTCCACCCTGCCCGGTGAAGATGAGGAGTCTGTTGAAGATGAGGAGTCCTTGGAGAACAGGATGGTGGTGACATTCCTCATGTCAGCTCGCGAGTCCACGGTCAGACCTTCTATTCTCACATTCTGTAGTTCGGTAGGACTGGGCGGTAGACAAGGTTGATTTGTTTTTGTAGAACACACAATTTTATGATTTTTGCTTCTAATGAGTAGATCTTTTTCTTGAGTAGTAGTTATGGTCAAACACTTCTAACCAAATGTGTGTGCGGAGTTTCTACACCGACTTTTGGACAATCTGGATACCAACTGGGTATGTCACAATTCCATCCTGACACCATCCTGGTGTTAGTGCAGACCCCACAGGATGGGGGCTCAGTCCCAGGAATCTACCCTTACTTCACAGGCCAATTGCAAGTCCTGGGTTGTTACATGTAGTTTTGACCAACCAGTTAGAAAACAGGGTTTCATGACCCCCTTCATGGGTGGAATCATTTGCTAGAACAGCTTGCAGAACTCAGAAAAACAGGTTGTTTTCATTTTTTCTGAGACACAGAGTCTCAGTCTGTTGCCAGGCTGGAATGCAGTCATGTGATCAAAGCTCACTGTAGCCTCGAACTCCTGGGCTCAAGTGATCCTCCCTCTTCAGCCTCACAAATAGCTGAGACTTCAGGTCTGCACCACCATATCTGGCTATGTTCTTTTATTTTTTGTAGAGATGGGGTCTTGTTATATTGCCCAGGCACGTCTCAAATTTCTGGGCTCACATGATCCTCCCACCTCAACCTCCCAAAGTGCTGGGATTATGGGCGTGAGCCACTGCATCTCACCAATTATTTTACCGGTTCATTTTAAAGGATGTATCTCAGAAACAGCCAGTGAAAGAGATGCATATGCTGGGCACAGTGGCTCACACCTGTAATCTCAGCACTTTGGGAGACTGAGGCGGAAACATCGCTTAAGTGCTCAGGAGATGAAGACCAGCCTGGGTAACATGGTGAAAACGCATCTCTCCAAAAAGATTTTTCTAAAAATTAGCCAGGTGCAGTGACATGTGCCTGTAGTTCTAGCTATTCAGGAGGCTGAGGTGAGAGGATGGGGCTTGCGCTAGGGAGGCATAGGTGGCAGTGAGCCATGATTGTGCCATGGCACTCTAGCCTGGGAGACAGAGCCAGACCCTGTCTGGAAAAAAAAAAAAAAAAAAAAAAAAAACACAGAGCAAGGTATGTGGGGAGGGGTACAGAACTTCCATGCCCTCTATTGTGCATATTACCTTCCTCGTATCTCCCTTGTGTTCAGCAACCCAAACATTCTCCAAATCCTGTTGTTGAGGGCGTTTACGAAGGCTTCGTTATGCAGGCATGACTGATGAAATCATTGACCATTGGTGATTAAGTTAGTTTTCAGGCACTATTTCTTCCTG
>NW_016825461.1:2937-7783 GCF_001698545.2 Rhinopithecus bieti | reverse complement strand
TTCAAACACATCTGTGTGCGTGTGCACGCCTGCTGCCTCAAACAAATCCATCTCCATTTGGTAGAATTTAGAGGAGCTTTGAGGCCAGTGTGTCCAGCTGGGTGATGATAAGGGCTTCCCCTAAACCCACCTGAGAGTCTGAATTTTGTGCTCCCAGAGGCACACTGTGAGCAGGAACGAAGCCCTCACCTGCCCTGGAAGGCCCCTTAGCACCCTGTCTGCCTGGAGTTCCCAGCAGTCTCCCAAAGGGCACGTCCAGAGCGGGTGAAAGGCCATGGTGCCAGGGCTGGTGTGTGCAGTGAGTGTAGGCTGGGTGGACGTAGGGCTAGGGACGGCCTGGAATTCCAGCAGTAAGGGCTGGTACCACGAGCCCAAGAAGCTGGTGCTTATCTTGTGGGTGAGTGGGGCGGGGGGGGAGGTCTGAAGGCTCAGATTCGTATTTTATGGCAGTCCCTTTGGGGCAGAATGGAGACAAATTTCTGGAAGATGCTGGAAGCAGGGAGTGGTGATGAGGTTGAGAGGGGCTGGACCTGTGGGGAGCATGGGCTGCCTGAGTACCCCGTGGGGTGGAGACCAGGAGGAGGGGCCTGAGCAGATGCTAAGCTCCCAGCACAGGGCTGCCGTGGGGCAGCCCGCCATGCCACGCAGTTTCCCTGGCTTCCGTGGGGTCAGGGCTCTGCTTGCTGGCCGGCAGGACGAGCGGCGTTATCAGACAACCCAGCTGGCGCAGAGGTGGCCCCCCAGTGCTGCTAAATCGGGGCCACCAGCTCCTGCCGCAGGAAGAGGGAAATGCAGGCAGGATGTCCTCTCCTGTGGCCGACAAGTCCTTTCCCATGAACCCCTGCTGACCTCGCTGGCCACGTGGCGGGGCTCCCCGACTCAGCACCTGGATCTGCCCAGGCCTGGCTGCAGGCTAGGGTGCTGCGGGCCTCAGACGGGGCCGGGAGTATGCCTGCTGTTAGCCCCGTCCAGCCTGGCCAGGGCCGGCCCCTGCTCCCCACCGGGAATGAATGCCCGCACCTTCCTGCTCCCAGACTTGTCTCCTCAGTGTGACCGGAAAACCAGGATTCCAGAGGAAGCCAGTGTCTGAAAAGGATCGAAACTCAGGAATCCCTGGCTCCAGCTGGACACATTGACTGAATCTTGCTCAGAGTCTAGGGGTGTGAGAGGCTCTCCAGACCCCTCTCCCTGCCCACCCCAACTCTGAGGGGCATCTCAGAGGAACGTGGGGCACAGGCTACTCCTTGGTGGAGAGAAAACTGCCCTGTGGAGGAAAATACCCAAAAGACAGCAGGAGGGGAGTAAGCCAGACACAGAGAAGAACCTCCCCTTGCAGCTGACTTCACTTAATTTCCCTGGGTTCCCCATTCCCCTCTGCCCCATCACACTCAAGTACTCCCAACTTTCCTCCTTCCTTACCTGGCTGGCTGCATCAGCTGAGGCCCCCCAGGAAATCCCACTGGATACCTCCACCCCGAGGCCCTGCTCCTCTCCCAGGGTCTCCCTTTGATAAACTATCCTTGAAGCCAGAGACCTGGGACTTCCTCCTTCCCCACCATCCCCAGCTGCTACCTGCCTCCACCCCAATTTATCCCTGGGTTATCCACTTGCCGTTCCTGTCTCCCCTGGACACCAGCCTCCTTGCTGCTGGTGCTGCCCCGTCTCCAGCCTCGTCTCCCCACCTCCCATCCACTCCTCCCAGACTCTAGCCTCACCGGACCACTCACTTGGCCACATTCACCATCTGGACTTGCCTGCCTCTGAGCCTTCACGGGGTTCTTTGCCCTGTTTGGAATTCCCTGTCCTGGAGTTCTGCAGACCCCACCAGGAAGCCCTTAGCTGGAAGTGACACTGCCTTCCTGTGCAGCTTACAGCCACCAGCTGGGCCTCACCAGGGCCCCTGAACACTTTCATTCCTGGGTGATAGACGTCTGATGACACGTCTGTGTCCCTGTAAGGCACAGGAAACCCCTGTGGGATGGGGCCAGGTCCAAGTCCTCCCTGGGCCACCCTGAACAGGCACTATGCTGGGGTCTTGCATAGAACTGCAGGCTCCTTCCCTGGATTGGGGTGCCACTGCTGGGGGTCATGGTGGAGAATTCGCCAGACAGACCTCACATCACACCTCACACCCTGTCTGGGCCCAGCCATGTGGGGTCTATGCTCTGGGAGGGCACAGGACCCCTTTAGCTACACTGGCTCTGTGCCACAGGCCTGGTGGAGGAGGGAACAGCACCCGCATTCGAGTCCTCAGAGCCCTGAGCTGCAGCAGAAGGTCCCCAGGCGCAAGTAAAGTGGGCCTGGTCCCCACATCCTGCCTGCACTGACTTGCATCCCTGGGCCGCACATCTGTCCACTCCTGGGCCTGTGTGACTCAGCTCACAGCAAGGGCAAACGTCCGGAGACCAGGCCACCCCAGATACCCAGCAGACCCTGCTCCCGCATATCCCTAAGCTGGCAGCCACAGTGCAGAGGTGCCAATGGCCTCTCTCTAGACTAAGCCCCAAGAGACATCTGCGACCTACCCTCTCCACCAGGGCAAGACTGTGGAACTGAAGCAGGAAACTGGGTCTTGGAGTCCAGCCCAAGCACACACAACCCACACAACCCCGGTGCTTGCCAGCTTATGCCATGGTTATGCTTGGGGAAACTGAGGTGCAAGGAGGGGAAAGGAGGGGGCCCAGGTCACACAGAAATGACTTTACGGCAGAGGCAGGACAAGTCCGGGTCTATGACCAACAGCACACGTTTAAGGGGTCAGCTTCAGGGTGTTCAGGCTTCCGGCCTGCTCCCACCCCAGGTGCCCTGACACCCGACTGCAGCTGAGGGCTTGTGCTCCCGCCATGGCATCCCCCATCAAGCTGGGGGCTCCCGGGGTCTTCAACCTAGCAAGGGATAGAGCAAGGTGCAGGGCTCAGGGAGGGATGACCTCAGTCTCTCTTGCCATCTCCCCACCAGCCAAACCCAGGTCCAGCCCAGGACACCCCTCTCCATGGGGCCCCCACCTTACGCCCTCTCTCCTCTTCATAACTGGGTCGCTAAGAGTCACTGCACCTACTGCAGAAAATGGCCTCATCACCCTTCACCCCACATCCCGCTGTGCTCCACCCGGGAGCACCAGGACACTGGCCTCTCCTGGTTCTCCTTAGACCTGCAGAATGTTCCCTGGAAGCCCCCTTGCCTTCTGGGCCCCTCCTCCAGGGTCCCCTCCTGGGTGTCTCTGCTTCCTCTCCAGCTCCTCAGCTCAGCCTCAGACACTGCACTCAGGCGCCCGTCCCGTGTCTCCTTTTGGTTAAGTGTCTCCTATTCTACAGCCCTGCAGTCCAACCAAGCTCTAACAGCCACTCACAAATACATCCTGAGCACCTGTGAGAGCCTGGTCCTGGGCTGGGTCCAGGAGGGCCAAGGGCAGCGCCCTGATCTGACCTGCCCGACTCAGAGGCCCAGACAGATGTTCTCCTCCCTCCTCCCCTGGTTGAGCCAGACCTGTCCCCTCTCCTGGCCTCTGCCCTTCAGCCAGTGGACATACAGGTGGTAGGCTGAAGGCAGGCTTTGTTAGGCTTACTTTGGGCCTCCCGGGGATCTTGGGGAAGTGACACATGTCCTTGCTCTAAGCTTCTCCATGTGTAAAATGAGTCTGACACTCCCTGTGAGAATTACAAGCATGTAAAGACAGTATTTAATTCCTATGGGGTGCAGAAATGTTGAGGTCCCCATCGCTGGCTTCAGGGCTCCCGGCACTCCCCTTTCAGACACTGGAACCCCTGACCCCGCTCTTCCACCCTTTGATTTCCAGGGACACCAGCTCCGTGTGGACTCCCAGCTCTTCCTCTCAGCTTCCTCCCTGACATCGCCATCCACTCCCTATCCTGACATCTCCATCCACTCCCTCTGCCCCTCCCTCATCCCCCACAGTCCCTCTCTCCAACCCCTCCACCTCCGCCTCAGGTCTGGGTCTCTGCCCGCCAGAGCCACATTCCCAACACAAACCGAACCCTGCCTCTCCTGGGCAGGGGACCCTCCCGTGGGGTCCCCTGTCCCCTCAAATCCGGGGACCCCTGGCCTTCCGCCCCTTCTGCCGCGCTGATAGCCCACGATTCGCCTCCTCAAGATTCCTCTGAAGTTCCAGCGTGCACCTGCACCTGTCTGCCTCCTGCGCACGGGAGTCCCCAGCCCCTGCGCCGCAGCCCCCAGCCACAGGAGGTGGAAGCCCGGCTCGAGCGCCCTCTGGGGGACCGACCGCGAGCGGAGACGTCGGGCGTCGGGAAGTGCGCACCCAAGTCTGGGGCCCGGCCGGGATGGCCGCGATCTCCGGTGCGCGTGGGTCGGGCCAGCGGCGCGGCGCAGGGACCCCGTGGGGAAGCGAGGAAGGGCACGAAGGGTGCAGGCTCAGCGCGCAGCCCGACGGGGCCCGGGTCCGAGGACCCTGAGCCACCCACTGAAAAGCCGATTCGGGGGCCGGGAGGGCTAACCCTGCGCCGAGGCGCGGTCCGGCCGCCCTGGCTCTGACCCGGCTGCAATCCCCGCCCGCCCTTTCCTCATCCCGAGGTCCCGGTCCCGGGCCCCGAGCGCCGTGCTCCCTCAGGCGTCCGCGCACCAGGGCCACCGTGTCCCCCGCCCGTCCCCGTCGGAGCGGTCTCAGCGCCCGCCCCAGGTGCGCGGTACCCTCCCCGGCGGCCCCGCGCTCACCGTCTAGGAGCCCCAGGCAGAGCCACAGTCGCAGGCACAGCGCGGCGCCCCGCTGCATCTCCGGCCGCTGCGCGTGGGTCCGACCTGAGCGGCCGCGGCTCGGGGCTGAAAGTGTTGGCGCGGGCGCGGGCGCAGGCTGGCCCGGGGCGGGGCGGGG
>NW_016825461.1:0-2452 GCF_001698545.2 Rhinopithecus bieti | reverse complement strand
GGGGGCCCGGGGAGGCGGGCCCGGGATTCAGGCCGCCCCCCGCGCCCCCCCTTTCCCCCGTCCCTCCCAGCCCGCCGCGGGGCGTCCGGTCCACCCGAGCAATGCGCGCTCTGCACCACCGGGTCCGGGCCCCCTCCTGGGCGGCTCCGGGCGCGGGGACGCGGGTAACGCAGACGGCCTCGGTGTGCGCTCCGGAGGGAATGGAGCCTGGTGGGCAAGGGGGCACAAAATGCGGCACGCGCCCTTTTCTGTCCTTTCTTTCCATCAATAAAATCTAGAGTAAGCAAAAAAGCAGTACGTGTGAAAATAGCAGTATGTTAAATCTTTGAAAATATTGGCACCAGCCTGGGCAACATAGGGAGACCCAGTCTCAAAAATAAACAAATAAATAAATAAAATAATAAGCCGAGCTTGGTTGTGCGCACCTGTAATCCCAGCTACTCGGGGTGGGGCTGAGGCAGGAGAATTGCTTGAACCCGGGAGAAGGAGGTTGCAGTGAACTGAGATCCAGCCACTGCACTCCATTCTGGTAGCCAGAGCGAGACTCCGCCTCAGAAAAACAAAAACAAAAGCAAAAACAAACCCCGTTCAGCAGTCTTTAACTACCTGCACAGTGGCGATGGACAGTGCCGATGGAAACTGCACCCTGGAGCGGGACACCCGGGATAACCGACCCCCACCCTGCAGGCCTGGCCTCCAAGCTTTAGAACCCCCCAAATGTTTTGTTCTCAGCTCAATCAGGACCCACCCCCACCTTTTTAATAAAGCGACACTTTGCTTTTGCTTTCTGACTTGGCAACCCTCTCACAGACTTCCGTTCTCTTTTCAGTTTGTCTCTAGATTTTTCCTGTTTAATGATAAAGCCCATGACCATGACTGTCTCATCCTCTCTCCCTGCTTTTCGTTTCATTCACATTTTCCATCCTCCCACCCCCGGCCCCCAAAGTCCGTTCATCCTCGCCAAAAAGCAAGAGTAGATTTTCGATAACCACTACTAGCTCTCTCAAACCTAGGTAAGAATTGGCTATATTATTAAGCTGGAATTGCAAATCAGTGAGGATAGTTTAGAAAATTTAATAAATAAGGTTGGGGAAACTAGGTAACCAAATGATACATGAAGTTAGGTATTTATCAATCATATATTGATTTTTTTTTAGCTTTGAAAGATTTATTATGAGATGTAACACACTTATGGGAAGTATATAATATATCAGCATATTATAAACCTGAATTTTAAAGCAACAAACATCTGCGTTTCCATTCTCCAGGCCAAGGGACATACAATGACATCCCCACATCCCCTCACCACCCATCACAGACCCCTCACGAACCCCCAAAGATGGCCACTACCCTGGCATTATCATTTCCCTGCTTTTCTTTATCATTTTATCACCAAAATATATGTTTTGCTTTTTTTTTCTTTTCAGAATACACTTTTTTTCCCCCCCTCAGACGAAGTCTCTCTCTTGTTGCCCAGGCTGGAGTGCAATGGGACGATCTCACCTCACTGCAACCTCTGCCTCCTGGGGTCAAGAGATTCTCCCACCTCAGCCTCCTGAGTAGCTGGGATTACAGGCACCTGCCACCACGCCCGGCTAATTTTTGTATTTTTAGTTGAGATGGGGGGTTTAACCATGTTGGCCAGGCTGGTCTCGAACTTGTGACCTCGTGATCCGCCCACCTCAGCTTCCCAATAGTGCTGGGATTATAGGCGTGAGCCACTGTGCCTGGCCCAGAATATACTTTTTTTCCTTCTTTTTAAGACAGGGTCTCACTTTGTCACCCAGGCTGGAGTGCAGTGGCATGATCTCTGCTCACTGCAGCCTCGACCCCCCACCGGGCTCAAATGATCCTCTCACCTCAGCCTCCCAAGTAGCTGGGACCACACATGTGCGCCACCATGCCCAGTGAATTTTTTGCATAGATGGGTTTTCGCCACGTTGCCGAAGCTGGTCTCAGACTCCTGGGCTCAAGTGATCTGCCTGCCTCAGCCTCCCAGAGTGCTGGGATGACAGGCATGAGCTGCCGCATCTGGCCAGAATATGCTTTTAAAATTTTAAAGTATACTTAGAGGACATAAGTGCAGACTTCTTAATTCATATATTGTGTCCAGGTGAAGTCTGAGCTTTTAGTGTACCCATCACCTGAACAGTGGACACTCTACCCAAAAGGTGATTTTTCAGCCCTTGCCCCTTTCTCTCCCTCCCTGCTTTTGGAGTCTCCAGTGTCTATTACTCTTGTCTGTGTGTTTATGTGTCCCTACTGTTTAGCTCACATTTTGCATGTTTTTTTTTTTTTTTGACTTTATCTCAATGCATTCGTACCATTGATATTCTTTTGCTCAACACCATTAGTGGGATTCATCTATATTGCTTTGATAACCTATATTTTGCTCATTTTTGTAACTTCATAGTTTTCCACAGTATGATATACCGCAATTTGTCTACCTTTT
>NW_016825460.1:0-2716 GCF_001698545.2 Rhinopithecus bieti | reverse complement strand
AGAAGTTTAACTGTGTGAGCGAAATTCACGTGATACAGTTTCACAGAAAGCTTCCCTCTGGTTTCTCTCTGAGGTTATTTCTTTTTCAGGATATTCGAAGGCGTGTTTCCAAATGGCCTTTCAAGATTCCACAGAAACAGTGATTTCAAACTACTCAATCCAAAGAATGATTTAACTCTATGAGATGAGCACAAACTTCACAAAAGGGTTGCGCAGAAAGCTTCTCTCAAATATTCGATGACAGACATTTCCTTGCTCGACACAGGCCTCCCGTTGCCAATACCTATCCCTTCGCTGAACCCTCTAAGATTGACTTTCAAATTCAGAAATGTAGAGTAAGCTTTAACCCAAACTGGGATTCCATTCCATTCCATTTCATATTTCGTTCCTTTCCATTCCATTCCATATTTCATTCCATTCTACATCCAGTCCATATTTCATTCCATTATATATTCCATTGCATTCTATATTCCATTCCATTCCATTCCATTCCATTGCATATTTCATTCCATCCCATTTTCATTTATATTCCATATTCCCTTCCATGCAATACTGCATTCCATTCCAAATTCCATTGCATTCCATATTCCATTCCATTCCAATTCATTTCATTCCATTCCATCTACCATTCCATTCCATATTCCATTGCATGCCCTTCCATTCCGTTCCATTCCATTCCATTCGGTTCCGTTCCATTCCATTCCATTCCATATTTCATTCAATTTCGTAATCCATTACATTCCATATTATATACTATTCCTTATCATTCCATTCCATTCCATATTCCATTCCATTCCATATTCCATTCCCTTCTATATTCCATCCCATTCCATATTATTTTCTATTTCATTCCATTCCATTTCCTTCCATTGCATTCCATTTGATATTTCGTTCCATTCCGTTCTGTTCCATTCCATTGCATATTCCATTCCGTTCCATATTCCATTACATTCCATTCCATATTCTATTCCATTCTACTCCAATCCATTTCATTCCATTCCATAATCCATTCCATTCCGTTCCATATTACATTCTATTCCATATTCCATTCCATTCCATCTTCCATATCTATTCCATTCCATATTCCACTCCATTCCATTTCATATTCCATTCCATTCCATTTCATTCCATTACATTCCTTTCCACTACATATTCAATACCACACCAATTCATATTCCACTCCATTCCATTACATTACATATTCCTTTTCATTCCATATTTCATTCCATTCCATTCCATTCAATTTCGTTCCATTTCTTTCCGTTCTATATTCCATTCCGTTCCATATTCCATTCCGTTCCATTCCATATTCCATTCCTTTCCACTCCATTTCATATTCCTTTTAATTCTATATTCCCTTCGATTCCACTACATAATCCATTGCTTTCCATTCCGTTCCATATCCCATTCCGTTCCATTCCATATTCCATTCCATTCCATCACATTCCATTCCATATTCCATCCCAATTCATATTGCATTCCATTCCATTCCATTACACATACCATTCAATTCCATTTTCAATTCCATTCCATATTTCATTCCATTCCATTCCATTCTATTCCATTCCCTTCCCCTCCATTCCTTTCCATTTCATATTTCGTTCACTTCCGTTCTGTTCCATTCATTTCTCCGTTCCATTCCGTATGCCATTCCATTCTATTCCATTCCATTCAATTTCATATTCCATTCCATTTCATTCCACTCTATATTCCATTCAATTCCATTACATTACATTCCACATTCCATTCCATTCCATTCCAATCCATTCCATTCCATATTCGATTTCATTCCATATTCAATTTCATTCCTTTCCATGTTCCATTCCTTTCCATTCCAATCTATTGCATTACATTCCTTTCCATTTTATATTCGATTCCATTCCATGCCCTTCCCTTCCATTCCATTCCATTCCATTCCAATCCATTCCATATTGCTTTCTATTCCATATAGCATTGCATTCCATATTTCATTCCATTTCAATACATATTCCGTTCCATTAAGTTCCATTCCATTAAATTCCATATTCTGTTCCATTCCACAGCGTTCCATTCTGCTCTGGTCCATTCACAATTTTATATTCCATTCCATTCCATATTCCATTCCTTTTCATTCAATTCCATTCCATTCCATTCCATATCCCATTCCATTCCATATTCCATTCCATTCTATTCCATACTCCATTCCACTCCGTATTCCACCCCATTCCATATCATATTCCATTCCATTGCATTCTCTTCCATTCCATAACCCATTCCATTCCATTCCATTCCATTACAAATTCCATTCCATTCCATTCCATTCCAAATTCCATTCCATTCTATATTCCATTCCATTCCATATTCCATTCCATTCCATTCCATTCCATATTCCATTCCATTCCATTCCATTCCATTCCATATTCCATTCCATTCCATTCCATTCCATTCCATTCCATTCCATTCCATTCCATTCCATTCCATTCCATTCCATTCCATTCCATATTCCATTCCATTCCATTCCATATTCCATTCCATTCCATTCCATATTCCATTACATTACATTTCATATTCCCTTCCATTACATTCCATTCCATTTTCCGTTCCATTCCATTCCTTTGCATATTTCATTCCATTCCATGTTCCATTCCATTCCACTTCTTTCCATATTCCATTTCTGTCCGTTCCATTCCATAGTTCATTTCATTCTATATTCTATTCCATTCCATATTCCATTACA
>NW_016825459.1:0-791 GCF_001698545.2 Rhinopithecus bieti | reverse complement strand
TTCTCTGAGCTAATGCAGGATGTTTGAACCCATTGCAAAGAAGCAGAAAACCTTGAAAAAAGATTAGACAAATGGCTAACTAGAACAAATGGTGTAGAGAAGACATTAAATGGCCTGATGAAGCTGAAAACCATGGTACGAGAACTACGTAACACATGCACAAGCTTCAGTAGCCAATTGGATCAAGTGGAAGAAAGGGTGTCGGTGATTGAAGATCAAATTAATGAAATAAAGTGAGAAGACAAGGTTAGAGAAAAAATAGTAAAAAGCCTCCAAGAAATATGAAACTGGATCCCTTCATTACACCTTATACAAAAATTAACTAAAGATGGATTAAAGACTTAAATGTAAAACCCAAAACTGTAAACACCCTAGAAGAAAATCTAGGCAGTACCATTCAGGACATAGGCATGGGCAAGATTTCATGACAAAAACATCAAAAGCGATTGCAACAAAAGCAAAAATTGAGAAATTGGATCTAATTAAACTAAAGAGCTCTGCACAGTAAAATAAACTATCATCACAGTTAACAGACAATCTACAAAACAAGAGAAACATTTTGCAATCTACCCATCTGATGAAGGTCTAGTATCCAGAAATTATAAGGAACTTAAACAATTTTACAAGAAAAAATCAAATGACCCCATTAAAAAGTGGGCAAAAAACATGAACAGACACTTCTCAGAAGAAGACATTTATGTGGCCAGCAAACATATGAAGAAAAGCTCAACATCACTCATCATTAGAGAAATGAAAATCAAAACCACAATGAGATGCCATCTCAGGCCAAA
>NW_016825458.1:0-1656 GCF_001698545.2 Rhinopithecus bieti | reverse complement strand
GCTCGTCTGAGTGAGTGGAAAGCTGGCAAAGGAAGAGTGCTGAAAAGGCCCCTAACTCAGTAGTTACTCAGCATGAGCCTGAAGGACAAAATGAAAACCAGTTGGGTCTTTTGGACTACCATGGCAGAAGAAGATGAACAAAGATTATTTACTGAAAAGTAAACAACACATTTTCTGAATGCCTGAACTTGATTAATGAGGGATGTCCAAAAGAAGATATACTGATCACACTGAATGACCTGATTAAAATATTCCAGATGCCAAAAGCTTGTTAAGTATTGGATATGTCTTGCACTTATTGAACCAATCACAAGTCCTATTGAAAATATTATTGCAATCTATGAGAAAGCCATTCTAGCAGGGGCTCAGCCTATTGAAGAGATGCGACACACGATTGTAGATATTCTAACAATGAAGAGTCAAGAAAAGCTAATTTAGGAGAAAATATGGAGAAGGCTTGTGCAACCAAGGAAGAAGTCAAAGAAGTCAGTATTGAAGATACAGGTGTTGATGTAGATCCAGAAAACTGGAAATGGAGAGTAAACATCATAGAAATTTGCTACTTCAAGATTGTGAGAAAGAGCAAGAGAACAAAACAAAAGATCCAACCCATGATGTTAAAACCCCAGTACAGAAACGAGGACAAGTTGCTTAATTAAATATAATGTGTCTAGTACACCATACTTGCAAAGTGTGAAAAGAAGGTGCAGTTTGATGAAACAAATTCTGCATTTAAAGAGCTGAAGTTCTTAACACCAGTGAGACGTTCTCGACGTCTTCAAGAGAAAACTTCTAAATTGCCAGATATGTTAAAAGATCATTATCCTTGTGTGTCTTCATTGGAACAGCTAACGGAGTTGGGAAGAGAAACCGATGCTTTTGTATGCCGCCCTAATGCAGCACTGTGCCGGGTGTACTATGAGGCTGATATACCATAACAGAAATAAAGCTCTGATAGGGAACGGGGTTTTATTATGTGTGGGGTATTTTGTTTTGAGTAGCTTTATATTGCCCTTAGGTCTGGAGTTGGCCATGTACCTATGTATCCTAAGTATTCACGGCAGTGAACTCCTTTATTAACATTCATGTTATGGCAAGAGTTGTCCTGCTCTGCATTGGAAAGCTAATCCTACCTTGCCAATCTCAATCGACTGTTTTTTTCTTTCAGATAGGTAAATTTTGTCAGCTAGTTTACTATGTTCCTTGAATATAAACAGGTTATAATACTACCCTGTTCACTTTACTAAATATAAGTACAGTAATGATGCATCATTAGCAAATGAGGTATTCTAGGTAAAATGTGTATGTTTGCCTTGACATGTTTTAAAAGTGATGATGTACCTCTGCCTTTAAACAGAATGCTATTTTTTTTTTTTTTTGGCCTTTCTTGGATTAATCAAAAATTGTAAAGAATGACTCACTTGGGAGTACTAAGACACAGGAGGTTTAGCTTGCTTTCTTACCAAATTCATGTTACCCAGACTTGTGTTCTCTCGTGTCCCTTGGACTGCATGTTGATTGATGAAAAGTGTCTGTACTGTCACTTTTTGTCAGTAGTAGTCTGTGGTCTCGTGGCCTCCTTAGATTATAATTGGGGTCACCAAGAAGGATACTCAATTAAATATCCCATTTCTAAGAGAAGATACTTTGTGTGAC
>NW_016825457.1:177347-187138 GCF_001698545.2 Rhinopithecus bieti | reverse complement strand
TGAGACATAGTCTCGCTCTGTTGCCCATGCTGGAGTGCAATAACATGATCTTGGTTCACTGCAACTTCCACCTCCCAGGTTCAAGCGATTCTCCTGCTTCAGCCTGCCAAGTGGCTGGGATTACAGGCGTCACCACCACAGGTGGCTAATTTTTGTATTTTTAGTAGAGACGGGGTTTCACCATGTTGGTCAGGCTGGTCTTGAACTCTTGACTTCAAATGATCCACCTGCCTCGGCCTCCCAAAGTGCTGGGATTACAGGCGTGAACCACCACACTGAGCCCAGGAATAAAACATTTTTAATGTAGGTACTTGTATAAAGGAGTTCCATGGGGCATTTCAGATGTTGGCACAATGTGGCTGATTTCCCTTTGACACTGTAATGTTAATTGTATGGCTCTAAGAGTTCATGCTGAGCAGTAGTAATGTTGTTTTTAAAGATTGAGTCGAAATGACTTTTTACTCAAAATGATATTTAAAATAGTTTTCTGGTATCTCCTTGATAATATAGTGAATCACTTAAATAAGAGACAGTCTGTCTTCAACCAACAAAATAATCATGCCAGTTCCCCTCCAACCCCGAAAAGAAAGTTGGTCGGTATAGTAATATTAATTGGACTATTTTGCATCTGTGTTGTTAAAAACTTAATTTGGTAAGGCAGGTTGTTTCTGTTACCAAATCAGTATTTGCCAGTGATTCCTATAGAGTAGGCTAAAAGGAGGTGAAAGCTCAGCCAAATCCTGTAATTATTATAAGCCTTAGAGGTGTGGCAGAAATCCAGTCATCTCTGGCCGTCAGATTCTAAAAGCTCTGTCCAAGATTTTTCCTAGGATATTAACTCTTCAGATGGAATTGTTTCTCCCATACTCCATTTGAGAAAGGTAGAACTCTTTTTTTTTTTTTTTGGGGGGGTTTTGCTCTTGTTGCCCAGGCTAGAGTGCGATGGCGGTATCTTGGCTCACTGCAACCTCCACTTCCCAGGTTCAAGCGATTCTCCTGCTTCAGCCTCCCAAGTAGCTGAGATTACAGGCACCTGCCGCCACACTTGGCTAATTTTTGTATTTTTAGTAGAGACTGGGTTTCACTATGTTGGTCAGGCTGGCCTGGAACTCCTGACTTCAGGTGATCCCCCTGCCTTGGCCTCCCAAAGTGCTGAGATTACAGGCGTGAGCCACCACACCCGGCTGAGGTAGAACTCTTGAGAGAATGGGAGAATTTTTTTTTAAATCTCGCTCTCTCACCCAGGCTGGAGTGCAGTGGCACGTTCTTGGCTCACTGCAACCTCCACCTCCCAGGCTCAAGCGATTCTCTTGTCTCAGCCTCCTGAGTAACTGGGATTGCAGGTGCCCACCACCATGTCTGGCTAATTTTGTATTTTAGTAGACATGGGGTTTCACCACGTTGGCCACGCTGGTCTCGAACTCCTGACCTCAAGTGATCTGCTCGCCTTGGCCTCCCAAAGTGCTGGGATTACAGGCATGAGCCACTGCGCCTGGCCAAGAATTGGGTCCTTTTTTTTTGAGACGGAGACTCGATCTGTTACCCAGGCTGGAGTGCAGTGGCATGATCTCAGCTCACTGCATCACTGCAACCTCCGCCTCCCGGGTTCAAGCGATTCTCCTTCCTCAGCCTCCTGAGTAGCTGGGACTACAGGCATGTGCCACCACACCTGGCTAATTTTGTATTTTAGTAGAGATGCAGTTTCACAGTGTTGGCCAGGCTGGCCTCGAACTCCTGACCTCAGGTAATCCACCCACGTGGGCCTCCCAAAGTGCTGGGATTACAGGCATGAGCCACTGTGCCCAGCCTTTGGTAATTTTGATAAGTATCTATGAGATTTTGCAAACCAGCCCACCAGAGTCTCATCTGCAAAGTCACTGGCCTTTCCCCATGGGCAGCTGCAGCATTGGTGTGTATCTTTCATTTGTTGCTTTAGCTGTGTAGAGGTTGTCTGATTTACTCATACCAGTAGCTCATGGTGTTCTGACCCTCTTGCAGTCAGGCAGCCAATGTGATTGGAGGACCTGCCACTCTCTGGACTTGCCTTTCAAATAGCTCAGCATTTAAGTCCTTGTGCGGTTTCAAGATCTGAGAACGGTGGGGTGTCAGTGGTAATACAAACAGGGTCACTCAAAAGCTATTTCTGGTTTGCCTGTAGAATATACAATATGTTTGTTTTGCTAATTTTGGAGACGGATGGATGAGAGAGATTTTCCTTTTGAATTATATTTGTTTGGTTGAACAAGCATGAAAATTATCGTCTATTCGCAGAGTGTACATTAGCTAGTGGAGAGGGAAGTGGCATGCCTTACAGGTTTGCTAAGTGTAGGAGAAACTAGTCTAGAAATTACAAGTGAATAATCCCCAAAGCAGCTAATGAAGAATTGGCTATAATTCAGTTTGTTTTTTATGAAATAGATGAGTAATTGATGGTATGACAAGTGTATTATGCTAATGGAATCATTTAATATCTTATGTTAACACCCACCTAAAAGGAATACTAAGTTAATTGATGTCTATTTAAGGAAAACCCTGTAGTGGTGTTGAATGTCAGAACTCATGATTTGGTTGCAGCTACTCCTTCAGGCTGCCATTCCAGTTTCAATTTGACAATTTTTTCATCAGAATTGTTTAACACTTTCACTCTATTTGAAGCTTTTTTTCTGAAACTTGTATAATGGTAGGTCGAGGACTTCACAGGTGTTTATGAAGAAGTTGATGAAGAACAGTATTCGAAGCTGGTTCAGGCACGCCAGGATGATGACTGGATTGTGGATGATGGTAGGTGGGGCGGGGGTGGGGGTGGAGATGGAGATGTTGCTTCCTAAGCACTGTGTTAATTGCTTCTTGTAGATTTGCACTCATGTAGTGGAGTTGCTGCTTTGCCTGGGCAAATGTAAGGCACTGTTAGGATTTTACCTTTGGTTTGGATTTTCCTTTAATTATTTGAGGATGAGGAAGCAGAACAGCAGGACGTTTATTTGGGGATATTTTGGAGAATCTAGGCACATACCTCAGGATGTAGTATAAATCCTCCAGGTGATGGCTGTGTAAGAATTGGGAGGAGCCCTTGTCTGTGGGGCCCATGCACAGCGCTTGGAATTAAGGAATGCAGGTTCAGGATCCATCGTTCCTACTTTCCAATTCTATGACCTTGGACAAATCACTTAATCTCTTTGCACCTCAGATTCTTCATCTATAACATGGGGATAAGAAAACTACCTTCTCCCAGAGTTGTGAGGCATATATGAGGTTCTAGGTATGAAAATTAACTTGGTCAGCAGAAAGCACCATACAAAGTCTTGTCCTAATGTCCTGTGCCCCTTCTGAAAGCTCATTGGTTCTCACTGGTAGGGTCTGACTTCATGGCCATGTGAATGCTGACCACGGGGAGCATGTAGATTGTGCCTGTGACTATTTATGTTTCTACTTCTGTAATTGGATTCAGCTATATTGCCAGTTTTCCCTTGTAGACTGGGATATCTCTCTCTGGACTTGTGGTAATCTTGATTCTTTTTATTCTTCCGGTAGAGTAAAACTGCTGTAAAGCATCCTATTGTGGCAGACTTTGATCCTATGGGCCAAATCGTTTCCTGAGGTCACCTAGCTAGGTATAATATGTATCATTTGGTTTTGACTCCACACCTGCTGTGTGGATGCTGTGCATTGTCTGACACCTGTGTGAACAGAATTCTGCTGCACTTAAAAATAGCACAGGCCAGGAAAACATCTGAGCAGATATAAAAGGTTTTTTTGGTCATGGCTAAAATATTATTAGCCACTTTTAGAAATTTGATCCCAGTATTAAATTTTGTCCCTGCAGATGGTATTGGTTATGTGGAAGATGGCCGAGAGATTTTTGATGATGACCTTGAAGATGATGCCCTTGATGCTGGTGAGAAAGGTACCTACCTTTTGTTTTCCAGGGTGTTGTTTTGAGATTTAAAGAATTCTCTAAAATTAGAGATGACTTGATACTCTGATAGTTTACGTTTGAGAGAAGGACCTAACTACCATTGTTATTAGGTATAGAATATGTTCTAATATGAAGAGAAGTATGGTTATGTGGAAAATTAAAGATAAAAAGCAGTAACAACACCAGGAAATGAAGTTTCATGTCTCTATTATCCAAGTAGTGTGGTCTTTACTTGTTTTAAAGTTTTCAATCCTATGGTCATTTAAAACTTGCTGATTTTGAGGGCTGCAACAATAATTGATCTCTTTTAATTCCTACTGAAGTGATGTACTTAGAATTTTAGCTCTTTGCCAGTTGTATAGCACAATAACAAGGTTTAGAACTAGAGTAATCAGCTTGCTTTGTCTAATTGAAATTTAAAATAATGTGGATGAATGTGTCAGATTGTCTTAGCTGTACAATCATTGGCAATTTTTTTTGAGTAAACAAGCCTGATTTAGTTCCTGTAAAATGAAAATACTGAAAATTCTCTTCAGTATTTTTTTTTGTTTGTTTAGTTTGTTAATTAGTCTTCTACTACCAAGTGGTAGATTGGGGTCAGCAAACTGTGGCCCTCTCACAACCAGTTTTTGACAAAAAGTTTTATTGAGATGTAGTTCACACACTATACAATTTGCATATTTAAAGTATACAGTTCAGTGGCTTTTAATATAGTCACAGAGTTGTGCAGCCATCACCACAATCAATTTTAGAACATTTTTGTTACCCCAAATGGAAATCATGCCTGTTTTTGTGTGGCTCTCGAGCTGAGAATAGTTTTTACATTTTTAAGCAGTATTTTAAAAATAAAAAATGCGAAGAATATGTAACAAAAGAATATGTGACCAAAAGCCTAACATCTGTGCTGTCTTGCCCTTTACTGTCTGAATCCTCATTTGCAGAATAACATTTTGCACCATTAGTTTTCTCTCTCCTTCCAACCACATACACAGAGACTTTTTTGCTCAGTGGACTTTGAACTTCAGCAGTGACCTCCTAAGAGTAAGGATACTTGACTACTTAACCACAATAACATTATCATGATATCTAATATATTGTCTATATTAAAAGTTTCCCAATTAGCCCAATAGTATCTTTTAAAGCTATTTTTAAAAATGCAGAATCTATTTTAGTTTTCATGTCTCTATAGTCTTTTTTAATGTAGAACAGCAACACCTGCCCCCCTCCCCCTGCCACCCTGGCCTCTTTTTGTCTTTCATGACATTGATTTTTGAAGGGACCAGGCTGTTTGTTTTGTTGAATGTCCCACAATCTGAGTTTTACCTGACTGCTTCGTTGTGCTTAGATTTGGGTTAAATATTTTGGCAACAATAAATAAATATTTATAAATAAATGCTTTGTTAAGACCTACAATATAAAATTCTGTCCTTCCAATCGTTCATATCAGGGGCATATGATGTCACTTGTACCATTATTGTTGATACTAAGTTTGATCTTTTGGTTAAGATGATATTTGTCAGATTTCTTCCTTGTAAAGCTGCTTTCCTCCCTTTTGTAATTAATGCAAAATAGGGGGTGATAATTTGAGACCATGTGTATATTCCATTTCCCCATGAATTTTTACCCAGTGCTTTTAGCATCTATTGTTGATCCTTTCCCTTCTTTTAAAAATTATTGCTTCAGACTCATGTATTTCTAAAAGATTTACTGTTACAATTCAGCAGCAATTATTATCATTTTTCCTTTTTATGTTCAAATTATCCCAGATTTGGCTGGTAAGAGCCCCTTTAAGCCACCTCCTGTGTTCTTTTGACATGGCTCCATCAGTCTTTGAGCATTTCCTTGCTTTCTGGGCTAAGAGGATAAGATGTTCCAGGTTTAGCTTGTATTATTCCTGCCCTAGACCTGGAACCAACCATTTCTCCCAAGAATCCTGGTTCCTTTTAGTGGGGAATGGTGTCCAGATATGGGAGATGGATGTGCTCATTGCTGTTGGAGTGTAATGGCTTCTAGACCCTTTCAGTGAACAGAACAAGGAAATTATATATATGTCATGAGATCATACGGATATATTTGATTGGTTGAAATCCAACATCACTGGGTTCTTTATCTTCCCAATTCTATATTTGTATCTGCCTTCACCCTCAATGAAAACCCTTGTCTTCTAAAATATACACAAAATAATGTCAGAATCGCTAAATCATTATCTGTACTAACAACCTTTCTAAGTAAAGTTTATGATTTCTCTACAGTTTTATTTGTTCTTGGTATATATCCTAAGGGTCTATAGTCAGACTATTGTGTTCAGAAGCTATGTAAAGTAATTCTTTAGTGTGTGTTGTATTAATTTACTACATAGGTTCATTTTTTGTTTGTATTCCAATTTCAGTTTTAAAAAATCCTTTTAATTTTACTTCTGAATATTGTAAAACATTTATATGTTTTAAAAATGAAAATCAGTAACTTTTTTATTAGTTTCTGGTTTATTACAAAAAATAAGCATATGTGTATTTTTTCTATGTGTGATGTTATTTATTCTTCATTCATTTATTAGTTAAATTAGAATATATGAACCATCTTCCTGGTTCTGCCAACCTGTATAATGTGGAAATTTTCTACACTGGTACCATTTGGTAGCAGTGTGGCTAATTGTGTATTTCTAGTTTGTGTGAGTCTATGAAGAAGAGAATGAGCTCATGTGCCACTTTCATTTCCCTGAACTGAGGAGGCCTATGTTAGAGTTATGGTTCTGTTAATTGTCTGTGTCGTCTTGAACTAATCCCATTACCTATCTGGACTTGAGTTTTGTCAGCTGTGAATTAGGAGGTTGGACTGGACAGTGAGCTTCTCAAAGAAAGGACTCATGTCCTGGTAATCTCAGTGCTAATCACAGTAGTGGACTCAAAGTAAGTATGTAGTTTTGTTGAATAAACAATCCATCTCTGTGTTTCCATAGTCATCATATTATCTCTTCCGAGTAATACGTTAGTGAAGAGAATGATTTGATCCGGAAAAGAGCTAGTCTTAGAAATTTTATTTCGTGCTTTGCCACCACCATTCACCCACAAGTCCCCACTGTTTCAGTGTCCCTTTCTAGGAGCCCAGTAAAGGTCACAAGATCCTAGGAAGGAAAATGGACTTCTGCAATGCACTTTAAAGACTTATAAGAAATTACTGAGTTTTGCTTAGAAGTAAAAGTCAAAGCTTTATGGTGTGGATCTAATTCCTGGCATGTTTTCAAACAGAAAATGGCCAGGTGCGGCGGCTCATGCCTGTAATCCCAGCACTTTGGGAGGCTGAGGTGGGGCAGATCACCTGAAGTCAGGAGTTCAAGACCAGCCTGGCTGATATGGTGAAACCCCGTCTCAACTAAAATAGAAAATTAGTCGGATGTGGTCGTGGGCGTCTGTAATCCCAGCTACTTGGGAGGCTGAGGCAGGAAAATCTCTTGATCTCTTCAACCCGGGAGGCAGAGGTTGCAGTGAGCCAAGATCGTGCTACTGCACTCCAGCCTGGGTAACAGGAAAAAACAAAACAAAACAAAACCACAGAGAAAATATCAACCAAGTCCCAATGAAGAAAATCAGCAGGAAAATGCAATAAAACAAAACAGAAACACTAAACTGTGGAAGAATTCCACCTCAAGTGTTTACTTGTATTCATCTTTTATCCTTCTGTCTAAATCCTACTAACCTACAGTGGTGAGATTAAAGCCCTCATGAAGCCTTCCTTGCTATTCAAACCTCTGTTGACCTCCTCTGTTCATACACTGTCAAGACCCGAATTTTATATACTAAACATTTTGACTATTATATTCTGTTTTCAAAGTACTCCAGATGATACAGATCTCCTGTCTCACATTTTCACAAATGTCCTGCAAACCTTTTCACAACATTAGGCCCATGGAAATACTTTTTTTTTTAACTATGGTAAAATACGCGTAACGTAAAATTTACCACGAGTGACATTTAGTATATTCACAATGTTTGCAACCATCACCATCATCTTGTTCCAGAACATTTTCATCATCCAAAATGGAAGCCCCATACCCATTAGCAGTCACTCCCCAATCTCTCTTCCCCCAGAGCCTGACAACCATTAATCTGGTTTCTATCTTTATGGATTTGTGTATTCTGGACATTTTATATTTCATATAAATGAATCATGCAATATTTGATCTTTTGTGTCTGGCTTCTTTGACTTAGAAGATTTTCAAGTACGTTATAGCATGTATCAGTACTTCATTCCTTTTCATTGCTGAATAATATTCTACTGTGTGGATGTACTACGTTTTGTTTATTCATTAGTTGATGGACATTTGGATTGTTTCTACCTTTTGGCTATTGTACGTAGTGCTACTATGAACATTTATGTACTAGTTTTTGTTTGAATGCCTGCTTTCAATTTTTTAGGGTACTAACCCAGGAGTGAAATTGTGTATGTTGTTCTTTTTTTTTTTTTGAGGTGGAGTCTTGCTCTGTTACCCAGGCTGGAGTACAGTGGTCCCTTCTCGGCTCACTGCAACCTCTGCCTCCCGGGTTCAAGTGATTCTCCTGCCTCACCCTCCCGAGTAGCTGGGATTACAGGCATGCACCACCACGCCTGGCTAATTTTTGTATTTTAGTAGAAATGGGGTTTCACCATGTTGGTTAGGCTGGTCTCGAACTCCTGACCTCACGATCTGCCCGCCTCAGTCTCCCAAAGTGCTGGAATTACAGGTGTGAGCCACCGTACTGGCGTGTATATGTATTTTTATTTCCTTGTCTTTCTTTTTTTTTTTGAGACAGATTCTTTCTCTGCCCTTTAGGATGGAGTGCAATGGTGCGATCTCAGCTCACTGCAGCCTCTGCCTCCTGGGCTTAAGCTATCCTCCCACCTTAGTGTCCCGAGTAGCCAGGACTATAGGCGCGTCCTCCCACGCTCGGCTATTTGGAATTTTTAGTAGAGACAGAGTTTCGCCATGTTGCCCAGGCTGGTCTCAAACTCCTGGGCTCAAGCAGTCTGCCCACTTTGCCCTCAGAAAGTATTGGGATTACAGGCATGAGCCACGGTGTCCCGCCCCTTTTCTTTCTTAAACAAAAGATAATATTATAGGGGTTTTGTACTTTGCTTTTTTCACGTGGCAAGATGTCTTGAAAATCACCCCATATTAGAACATAGAGAGCTTGTTTTTAATTATTTATTTCTATGTAGCTGCATAGTATTCCATGAAAGGGATTGCACCATAGTTTATTCAAATGGTTTCCTTGGAAGGACATTTAGATTATTTTGAGTAATTTGCTATTATAATGCCACATCCAGTAACTCTGCATATGGTGTTTTCCTCAGAGAAAATTCCCAGAAGTGGGATTGCTGGCTCAAAGAGTAGCTACACATAATTTTTTTTTTTTGAGATGAAGTTTTGCTCTTGTTGCCTAAGCTGGAGTACAATGTCGCGATCTCGGCTCGCTGCAACCTGTGCCTCCTGGGTTCAAGTGATTCTTCTGCCTCTGCTTCCTGAGTAGCTGAGATTACAGGTGCCCGCCACAACACCCGGTTAATTTTTGCATTTTTAGTAGAGATGGGGTTTCACCATGTTTGCCAGGCTGGTCTCAAACTCCTGTCCTGAGGTGATCCACCCGCCTCGGCCTCCCAAAGTGCTGGGATTACAGGTGTGAGCCACCACGCCTGGCCCACTACACATAAAATTTTATTAGCTGTTGCCTAATTCTTCATAGGAACTGTCCCATTTTACACTTTCATGAACAACGTATGAATGTCTGTTTCCCTACAGCCTTACTAACAGAGTGTTTTCAAACTTTTGAATTTTCGCCACTCTGATATGTGAGAAGTGGCATTTCAGTGTGGTTTTCATTTGCATTTTTTTTTTTTTTTT